>NC_073255.2:1813529-2114117 GCF_029289425.2 Pan paniscus | reverse complement strand
AGTTATTTCCATGTTTATACAGATAGAGGTGTAGATATTTCCATGTATATACAGATGGCTGTGTAGATATTTCCATGTTTATACAGATGGCTTTGCAGATATTTCCATGTTTATACAGATGACTTTGTAGGTATTTCCATGTTTATACAGATGGCGGTGTAGATATTTCCATGTTTATAGAGATAGCTGTGTAGATATTTCCATGTTTATACAGATAGCGGTGTAGATAATTCCATGTTTATACAGATTGCGGTGTAGTTACTTCCATGTTTATACAGATAGCGGTGTTGTTATTTCCATGTTTTTTCAGATATCGGTGTAGATATTTCCATGTTTACACAGATTGCGGTGTAGATATTTCCATCTTTCTACAAATGGCAGTGTAGATATTTCCATGTTTATACACATGGCGGTGTAGATACTTCCATATTTATACAGATGTCTGTGTAGATATTTCCATGTGTATACAGATGGTATTGTAGATATTTCCATGTTTATACAGATGGTGGTGTAGATATTTCCCTGTTTACTCAGATGAATGTGTAGATATGTCCATGTTTTTACAGATGGCAGTGTAGATATTTCAATGTTTATAGAGATGGCACTGTAGATATTTCCATGTTTATACAGATCGCGGTGTAGATATTTCCATGTGTATACAGATAGCGGTGTAGATATTTCCATGTTTTTACAGATATTGGTGTAGATATTTCCATGTTAACACAGATTGCGGTGTAGATATTTCCATCTTTCTACAGATGGCATTGTAGATATTTCAATGTTTATACAGATGGCGGTGTAGATATTTCCATGTTTATATAGATGGTGGTGTAGATATTACCATGTTTATACAGAGAGCGGTGTAGAGATTTCCATGTTTATACAGATAGCGGTGTAGATATTTCCATGTTTATGTAGATAGCGGTGTAGATATTTCCATGTTTATAGACATAGCGGTGTAGATATTTCCATGTTTATATAGATGCCGTTGTAGATATTTCCATGTTTATACTGATAGCGGTGTTGGTATTTCCACGTTTATACAGATAGCGATGTAGATATTTCCATGTTTATACAGCTCGCGGTGCAGATATTTATATCTTTATACAGATGGCATTGAAGATATTTCCTTATTCACACAGATGGCGGTGAAGATGTTTCCATGTTTATACAGATGGCGGAGTAGTTACTTCCATGTTTATGGAGATGGCAGTGTAGATATTTTCGTGTTTATACAGATGGCGGTGTAGATATTTCCATGTTTATAGAGATAGCAGTGTAGATATTTACATGTTTATACAGATGGCTGTGTAGATATTTCCATGTGTATACAGATGGCATTGTTGATATTTCCATGTTTATACAGATGACCTTATAGGTATTTCCATGTTTTTTCAGATGGCAGTGCAGATATTTCCATGTTTATAGAGATAGCGGTGTAGATATTTCCATGTTTGTACACATGGTGATGTTGTTATTTCCATCTATACACAGATGGCCGTGTAGATATTTCCATGTTTATACAGATGGCGGCGTAGATATTTCCATGGACGTGCAGATGGCGGTGTAGATATTTCCATGTTTATAGAGATAGCGGTGTAGATATTTCCATGTTTACACAGATGGTGGTGTAGATATTTCCGTGTTTATACACATGGCGGGGAAGATACTTCCATCTTTATGGAGATGGCAGTGTAGATATTTTCATGTTTATAGAGATGGCGGTGTACATATTTCCATATTTATAGAGATAGTGGTGGAGATATATTCATCTTTCTACTGATGGCAGTGTAGATATTCCCATGTTTATACATCTGGCTGTGTAGATATTTCCATATTTATACAGATGTCTGTGTAGATATTTCTATGTGTATACAGATGGTATTGTAGCTATTTCCATGTTAATATATATGGTGGTGTAGATATTTCCATGTTTATTCAGATGACTCTGTAGATATTTCCATGTTTTTACAGATAGCAGTGTAGATATTTCAATGTTTATAGAGATGGTGCTGTAGATATTTCCATGTTTATACAGATAACGGTGGAGATATTTCCATGTTTATACAGACAGCAGTGGAGATATTTCCATGTTTATACACATAGCGATGTACATATTTCCATGTTTATAGAGACAGCGGTTTAGGTATTTCCATGTTTATACAGATAGCGGTGCAGATATTTCCATGTTTATACAGATGCCTATGCAGATATTTCCATATTTATACAGAGGGCTGTGTAGATATTTCTAAGTTTATACAGACGGCAGTGTAGATATTTCCATGTTCCTACACATGACTGTGTAGGTATTTCCATGTTTATACAGATGGCTTTGTAGATATTTCCATGTTTATAGAGATAGCAGTGCAGATATTTCCATGTATATACAGATAGCGGTGTATATATTTCCATGTTTATACAGATCGTGGTGTAGATATTTCCATGTTTATACAGATACCGGTGTAGATATTTCCATGTTTATACAGACCGCAGTTTAGATATTTCCATGTTTTTAGAGATAGCGGTGTGGATATTTCCATGTTTATACAGTTAGGGGTGTAGATATTTCCATGTTTATAGAGATGGCGGTAAAGATATTTCCATGTTTATACAGATCACAGTGTAGATATTTCCTTGTTTATACAAATAGCGGTGTAGTTATTTCCATGTTTATACAGATAGCGGTGTAGATATTTCCATGTATATACAGATGGCTGTGTAGATATTTCCATGTTTATACAGATGGCTTTGTAGATATTTCCATGTTTATACAGATGACTTCGTAGGTATCTCCATGTTTATACAGATGGCGGTGTAGATATTTCCATGTTTATAGAGATAGCTGTGTAGATATTTCCATGTTTATACAGATAGCGGTGTAGATATTTCCATGTTTATACAGATCGCGGTGTAGATATTTCCATGTTTATACAGATAGCGGTGTAGATATTTCCATGTTTATACAGATAGCGGTGTAGATATTTCCATATTTTTACAGATATCGGTGTAGATATTTCCATGTTTACACAGATTGCGGTGTAGATATTTCCATCTTTCTACAGATGGCATTGTTGATATTTCCATGTTTATACAGATGGCGGTGTAGATATTTCCATGTTTATATAGATGGTGGTGTAGATATTACCATGTTTATACAGATAGCGGTGTAGATATTACCATCTTTATACAGATTGCGGTGTAGATATTTCCAGGTTTATACAGATCGTATTGAAGATATTTCCATGTTTATACAGATCGCGGTGTAGATATTTCCATGTTTATACAGATAGCGGTGTAGATATTTCCATGTTTATAGAGATAGCGGTGTAGGTATTTCCATGTTTATAGAAATAGCGGTGTAGATATTTCCATGTTTATATAGATGGCGTTGTAGATATTTCCATGTTTATACCGATAGCGGTGTTGGTGTTTCCACGTTTATACAGATAGCGATGTAGATATTTCCATGTTTATACAGCTCACGGTGCAGATATTTATATCTTTATACAGATGGCATTGTAGATATTTCCTTATTCACACAGATGGCGGTGTAGATGTTTCCATGTTTACGCAGATGGTGGAGTAGTTAGTTCCATGTTCATGGAGATGGCAGTGTAGATATTTTCATGTTTATACAGATGGCTGTGTAGATATTTCCATGTGTATACAGGTGGCATTGTAGATATTTCCATGTTTATACAGATGACCTTATAGGTATTTCCATGTTTTTTCAGATGGCAGTGCAGATATTTCCATGTTTATAGAGATAGCGGTGTAGATATTTCCATGTTTGTACAGATGGCGATGTTGATATTTCCATCTATACACAGATGGCCGTGTAGATATTTCCATGTTTATACAGATGGCGGCATAGATATTTCCATGGACGTGCAGATGGCGGTGTAGATATTTCCATGTTTATAGAGATAGCGGTGTAGATATTTCCATGTTTACACAGATGGTGGTGTAGATATTTCCGTGTTTATACACATGGCGGGGAAGATACTTCCATCTTTATGGAGATGGCAGTGTAGATATTTTCATGTTTATAGAGATGGCGGTGTACATATTTCCATATTTATAGAGATAGTGGTGTAGATATATTCATCTTTCTACTGATGGCAGTGTAGATATTTCCATGTTTATACATCTGGCTGTGTAGATATTTCCATATTTATACAGATGTCTGTGTAGATATTTCTATGTGTATACAGATGGTATTGTAGCTATTTCCATGTTAATACATATGGTGGTGTAGATATTTCCATGTTTATTCAGATGACTCTGTAGATATTTCCATGTTTTTACAGATAGCAGTGTAGATATTTCAATGTTTATAGAGATGGTGCTGTAGATATTTCCATGTTTATACAGATAACGGTGGAGATATTTCCATGTTTATACAGACAGCAGTGGAGATATTTCCATGTTTATACACATAGCGATGTACATATTTCCATGTTTATAGAGACAGCGGTTTAGGTATTTCCATGTTTATACAGATAGCAGTGCAGATATTTCCATGTTTATACAGATGCCTATGCAGATATTTCCATATTTATACAGAGGGCTGTGTAGATATTTCTAAGTTTATACAGACGGCAGTGTAGATATTTCCATGTTCCTACACATGACTGTGTAGGTATTTCCATGTTTATGCAGATGGCTTTGTAGATATTTCCATGTTTATAGAGATAGCAGTGCAGATATTTCCATGTATATACAGATAGCGGTGTATATATTTCCATGTTTATACAGATCGTGGTGTAGATATTTCCATGTTTATACAGATACCGGTGTAGATATTTCCATGTTTATACAGACCGCAGTTTAGATATTTCCATGTTTTTAGAGATAGCGGTGTGGATATTTCCATGTTTATACAGTTAGGGGTGTAGATATTTCCATGTTTATAGAGATGGCGGTGAAGATATTTCCATGTTTATACAGATCACAGTGTAGATATTTCCTTGTTTATACAAATAGCGGTGTAGTTATTTCCATGTTTATACAGATAGCGGTGTAGATATTTCCATGTATATACAGATGGCTGTGTAGATATTTCCATGTTTATACAGATGGCTTTGTAGATATTTCCATGTTTATACAGATGACTTCGTAGGTATCTCCATGTTTATACAGATGGCGGTATAGATATTTCCATGTTTATAGAGATAGCTGTGTAGATATTTCCAGGTTTATACAGATAGCGGTGTAGATATATCCATGTTTATACAGATCGCGGTGTAGATATTTCCATGTTTATACAGACTGCAGTGTAGACATTTCCATGTTTATAGAGATAGCGGTGTGGATATTTCCATGTTTATACAGTTAGGAGTGTAGATATTTCCATGTTTATAGAGATGGCGGTGAAGATATTTCCATGTTTATACAGATCACAGTGTAGATATTTCCTTGTTTATACAAATAGCGGTGTAGTTATTTCCATGTTTATACAGATAGCGGTGTAGATATTTCCATGTATATACAGATGGCTGTGTAGATATTTCCATGTTTATACAGATGGCTTTTTAGATATTTCCATGTTTATACAGATGACTTCGTAGGTATCTCCATGTTTATACAGATGGCGGTGTAGATATTTCCATGTTTATAGAGATAGCTGTGTAGATATTTCCATGTTTATACAAATAGCGGTGTAGATATTTCCATGTTTATACAGATCGCGGTGTAGATATTTCCATGTTTATACAGATAGCGGTGTAGATATTTCCATGTATATACAGATAGCGGTGTAGATATTTCCATATTTTTACAGATATCGGTATAGATATTTCCATGTTTACACAGATTGCGGTGTAGATATTTCCATCTTTCTACAGATGGCATTGTAGATATTTCCATGTTTATACAGATGGCAGTGTAGATATTTCCATGTTTATATAGATGGTGGTGTAGATATTACCATGTTTATACAGATAGCGGTGTAGATATTACCATGTTTATACAGATAGCGGTGTAGATATTTCCATGTTTATACAGATTGTATTGAAGATATTTCCATCTTTATACAGATCGCGGTGTAGATATTTCCATGTTTATACAGATCACGGTGTAGATATTTCCATGTTTATACAGAGAGAAGTGTAGATATTTCCATGTTTATACAGATAGCGGTGTAGATATTTCCATGTTTATACAGATAGCGGTGTAGATATTTCCATGTTTATAGAGATAGCGGTGTAGCTATTTCCATGTTTATAGACATAGCGGTGTAGATATTTCCATGTTTATATAGATGGCGTTTTAGATATTTCCATGTTTATACCGATAGCGGTGTTGGTGTTTCCACGTTTATACAGATAGCGATGTAGATATTTCCATGTTTATACAGCTCACGGTGCAGATATTTATATCTTTATACAGATGGCATTGTAGATATTTCCTTATTCACACAGATGGCGGTGTAGATGTTTCCATGTTTATACAGATGGTGGAGTAGTTAGTTCCATATTTATTGAGATGGCAGTGTAGATATTTTCATGTTTATAGAGATGGCGGTGTAGATATTTCCATGTTTATAGAGATAGCAGTGTAGATATTTACATGTTTATACAGATGGCTGTGTAGATATTTCCATGTGTATACAGATGGCATTGTAGATATTTCCATGTTTATACAGATGACTGTATAGGTATTTCCATGTTTTTACAGATGGCAGTGCAGATATTTCCATGTTTATAGAGATAGAAGTGTAGATATTTCCATGTTTGTACAGATGGCGGTGTTGATATTTCCATCTATACACAGATGGCCGTGTAGATATTTCCATGTTTATACAGATGACGGCATAGATATTTCCATTGACGTGCAGATGGCGGTGTAGATATTTCCATGTTTATACAGATAGCGGTGTTGATATTTCCATGTTTTTACAGATATCGTTGTAGATATTTCCATGTTTACACAGATTGCGGTGTAGATATTTCCATCTTTCTACAGATGGCATTGTAGATATTTCCATGTTTATACAGATGGCGGTGTAGATATTTCCATGTTTATATAGATGGTGGTGTAGACATTACCATGTTTATACAGATAGCGGTGTAGATATTGCCATGTTTATACAGATGGTGGTGAAGATATTTCCATGTTTACTCAGATGACTGTGTAGATATTTCCATGTTTTAACAGATGGCAGTGTAGATATTTCAATGTTTATAGAGATGGCACTGTAGATATTTCCATGTTTATACAGATAGCGGTGTAGATATTTCCATGTTTATACAGATAGCGGTGTAGATATTTCCATGTTTTTACAGATATTGGTGTAGATATTTCCATGTTTACACAGATTGCGGTGTAGATATTTCCATCTTTTTACAGATGGCATTGTACATATTTCCATGTTTATACAGATGACGGTATAGATAATTCCATGTTTATATAGATGGTGGTGTAGATATTACCATGTTTATACAGAGAGCGGTGTAGATATTTCCATGTTTATACAGATAGCGGTGTAGATATTTCCATGTTTATATAGATAGCGGTGTAGGTATTTCCATGTTTATAGACATAGCGGTGTAGATATTTCCATGTTTATATAGATGGCGTTGTAGATATTTCCATGTTTATACTGATAGCGGTGATGATATTTCCACGTTTATACAGATAGCGATGTAGATATTTCCATGTTTATACAGCTCGCGGTGAAGATATTTATATCTTTATACAGATGGCATTGTAGATATTTCCTTATTCACACTGATGGCAGTGAAGATGTTTCCATGTTTATACAGATGGCGGAGTAGTTACTTCCATGTTTATGGAGATGGCAGTGTAGATATTTTCATGTTTATAGAGATGGCGGTGTAGATATTTCCATGTTTATAGAGATAGCAGTGTAGATATTTACATGTTTATACAGATGGCTGTGTAGATATTTCCATGTGTATACAGATGGCATTGTAAATATTTCCATGTTTATACAGATGACTGTATAGGTATTTCCATGTTTTTACAGATGGCAGTGCAGATATTTCCATGTTTATAGAGATAGCGATGTAGATATTTCCATGTTTGTACAGATGGCGGTGTTGATATTTCCATCTATACACAGATGGCCGTGTAGATATTTCCATGTTTATACAGATGGCAGCGTAGGTATTTCCATGGACATGCAGATGGCGGTGTAGTTATTTCCTTGTTTATACAGATAGCGGTGTAGATATTTCCATGTTTTCACATATGGTGGTGTAGATATTTCCGTGTTTATACACATGGCGGAGTAGATACTTCCATCTTTATGGAGATGGCAGTGTAGATATTTTCATGTTTATAGAGATGGCGGTGTAGATATTTCCATATTTATAGAGATAGCGGTGTAGATATTTCCATCTTTCTACAGATGGCAGTGTAGATATTTCCATGTTTATACAGATGGCGGTGTAGATATTTCCATATTTATACAGATGTATGTGTAGATATTTCCATGTGTATACAGATGGTATTGTAGTTATCTCCATGTTTATACAGATGGTGGTTTAGATATTTCCATGTTTATTCAGATGACTGTGTAGATATTTCCATGTTTATACAGATGGCAGTGTAGATATTTCCATGTTCCTACACATGACTGTGTAGGTATTTCCATGTTTATACAGATGGCTTTGTAGATATTTCCATGTCTATAGAGATAGCGGTGCAGATATTTCCATGATTATACAGATAGCGGTGTATATATTTCCATGTTTATACAGATCGTGGTGTAGATATTTCCATGTTTATACAGATACCGGTGTAGATATTTCCATGTTTATACAGACCGCAGTGTAGATATTTCCATGTTTATACAGACTGCAGTGTAGATATTTCCATGTTTATAGAGATAGCAGTGTAGATATTTCCAAGTTTGTGCAGATGGCGGTGTTGATGTTTCCATCTATACACAGATTGCCGTGTAGGTATTTCCATGTGTATACAGATGGCATTGTAGATATTTCCATGTTTTTACAGATGGTGGTGTAGATATTTCCATGTTTGCACAGAAGACTGTATAGGTATTTCCATGCTTATACAGATGGCGGTGTAGCTATTTCCATGTTTATAGAGATAGCGGTGTAGATATTTCCATATTTATACAGATAACGGTGTAGAAATTTCCATGTTTATACAGATAGCGGTGTAAATATTTCCATGTTTATACAGATCACGGTGTAGATATTTCCTTGTTAATACAAATAGCGGTGTAGTTATTTCCATGTTTGTACAGATAGCGGTGTAGATATTTCCATGTATATACAGATGGCTGTGTAGATATTGCCATGTTTATACAGATGGCTTTGTAGATATTTCCATGTTTATACAGATGACTTTGTTGGTATTTCCATGTTTATACAGATGGCAGTGTAGATATTTCCATGTTTATAGAGATAGCTGTGTAGATATTTCCATGTTTATACAGATAGCGTTGTAGATATTTCCATGTTTATACAGATCGCGGTGTAGTTACTTCCATGTTTATACAGATAGTGGTGTTGACATTTCCAAGTTTTTACAGATATCGGTGTAGATATTTCCATGTTTACACAGATTGCTTTGTAGATATTTCCATCTTTCTACAGATGGCATTGTAGATATTTCCATGTTTATACAGATGGCGGTGTAGATATTTTCATGTTTATATAGATGGTGGTGTAGATATTACCATGTTTATACAGATAGCGGTGTAGATATTTCCATGTTTATACAGATCGTGGAGAGGATATTTCCATGTTTATACAGATCTCGGTGTAGATATTTCCATGTTTATACAGATCGCGGTGTAGATATTTCCATGTTTTCACATATGGTGTTGTAGATATTTCCGTGTTTATACACATGGAGTAGATACTTCCATCTTTATGGAGATGGCAGTGTAGATATTTTCATGTTTATAGAGATTGCGGTGTAGATATTTCCATATTTATAGAGATAGCGGTGTAGATACTTCCATCTTTCTACAGATGGCAGTGTAGATATTTCCATGTTTATACAGATGGCCGTGTAGATATTTCCATATTTATACAGATGTCTGTGTAGATATTTCCATGTGTATACAGATGGTATTGTAGTTATTTCCATGTTTATACAGATGGTGGTGTAGATATTTCCATGTGTATTCAGATGACTGTGTAGATATTTCCATGTTTATACAGATGGCAGTGTAGATATTTCCATGTTCCTACACAAGACAGTGTAGGTATTTCCATGTTTATACAGATGGTTTGTAGCTATTTCCATGTCTATAGAGATAGCGGTGCAGATATTTCCATGATTATACAGATAGCGGTGAATATATTTCCATGTTTATACAGATCGTGGTTTAGATGTTTCCATGTTTATACATATACCGGTGTAGATATTTCCATGTTTATACAGACCGCAGTGTAGATATTTCCATGTTTATAGAGATAGCAGTGTAGATATTTCCAAGTTTGTGCAGATGGCGGTGTTGATGTTTCCATCTATACACAGATTGCCGTGTAGGTATTTCCATGTGTATACAGATGGCATTGTAGATATTTCCATGTTTATACAGATGGTGGTGTAGATATTTCCATGTTTACACAGAAGACTGTATAGGTACTTCCATGCTTATACAGATGGCGGTGTAGCTATTTCCATGTTTATAGAGATAGCGGTGTAGATATTTCCATATTTATACAGATAACGGTGTAGAAATTTCCATGTTTATACAGATAGCGGTGTAAATATTTCCATGTTTATACAGATCATGGTGTAGATATTTCCTTGTTTTTACAAATAGCGGTGTAGTTATTTCCATGTTTATACAGATAGCGGTGTAAATATTTCCATGTTTATACAGATCACGGTGTAGATATTTCCTTGTTTTTACAAATAGCGGTGTAGTTATTTCCATGTTTATACAGATAGCGGTGTAGATATTTCCATGTATATACAGATGACTGTGTAGATATTTCCATGTTTATACAGATGGCTTTGTAGATATTTCCATGTTTATACAGATGACTTTGTAGGTATTTCCATGTTTATACAGATGGCGGTGTAGATATTTCCATGTTTATACAGATAGCTGTGTGAATATTTCCATGTTTATACAGATAGCGGTGTAGATAATTCCATGTTTATACAGATCGCGGTGTATTTACTTCCATGTTTATACAGATAGCGGTGTTGTTATTTCCATGTTTTTTCAGATATCGGTGTAGATATTTCCATGTTTACACAGATTGCGGTGGAGATATTTCCATCTTTCTACAGATGGCAGTGTAGATATTTCCATGTTTATACACATGGCGGTGTAGATACTTCCATATTTATACAGATGTCTGTGTAGATATTTCCATGTGTATACAGATGGTATTGTAGATATTTCCATGTTTATACAGATGGTGGTGTAGATATTTCCCTGTTTACTCAGATGACTGTGTAGATATTTCCATGTTTTTACAGATGGCAGTGTAGATATTTCAATGTTTATAGAGATGGCACTGTAGATATTTCCATGTTTATACAGATCGCGGTGTAGATATTTCCATGTGTATACAGATAGCGGTGTAGATATTTCCATGTTTTTACAGATATTGGTGTAGATATTTCCATGTTTACACAGATTGCGGTGTAGATATTTCCATCTTTCTACAGATGGCATTGTAGATATTTCCATGATTATACAGATGGCGGTGTAGGTATTTCCATGTTTATTCAGATGACTGTGTAGATATTTCCATGTATATACATATGGCAGTGTAGCTATTTCCATCTTCCTACACATGACTGTGTAGGAATTTCCATGTTTATACAGATGGCTTTGTAGATATTTCCATGTCTATAGAGATAGCGGTGCAGATATTTCCATGATTATACAGATAGCGGTGTATATATTTCCATGTTTATACAGATCGTGG
Organism: Pan paniscus; assembly: GCF_029289425.2. Taxonomy (NCBI): domain Eukaryota; kingdom Metazoa; phylum Chordata; class Mammalia; order Primates; family Hominidae; genus Pan; species Pan paniscus. Next base: position 2,102,220 of record NC_073255.2, on the reverse strand, counting down.
TGTAGATATTTCCATGTTTATACAGATACCGGTGTAGTTAGTTCCATGTTTATACAGACCGCAGTGTAGATATTTCCATGTTTATAGAGATAGCAGTGTAGATATTTCAAGTTTGTGCAGATGGCGGTATTGACGTTTCCATCTATACACAGATTGCCGTGTAGGTATTTCCATGTGTATACAGATGGCATTGTAGATATTTCCATGTTTATACAGATGGTGGTGTAGATATTTCCATGTTTACACAGAAGACTGTATAGGTATTTCCATGTTTATACAGATGGCGGTGTAGCTATTTCCATGTTTATAGAGATAGCGGTGTAGATATTTCCATATTTATACAGATAACGGTGTAGAAATTTCCATGTTTATACAGATAGCGGTGTAAATATTTCCATGTTTATACAGATCAGGGTGTAGATATTTCCTTGTTAATACAAATAGCGGTGTAGTTATTTCCATGTTTGTACAGAGATCGGTGTAGATATTTCCATGTATATACAGATGGCTGTGTAGGTATTTCCATGTTTATACAGATGGCGGTGTAGGTATTTCCATGTTTATAGAGATAGCTGTGTAGATATTTCCATGTTTATACAGATAGCGTTGTAGATATTTCCATGTTTATACAGATGGCGGTGTAGTTATTTCCATGTTTATACAGATCGTGGTGAAGATATTTCCATGTTTATACAGATCTCGGTGTAGATATTTCCATGTTTATACAGATCGCGGTGTAGATATTTCCATGTTTTCACATATGGTGTTGTAGATATTTCCGTGTTTATACACATGGCGGTGAAGATACTTCCATATTTATACAGATGTCTGTGTAGATATTTCCATGTGTATACAGATGGTATTGTAGATATTTCCATGTTTATACAGTTGGTGGTGTAGATATTTCCCTGTTTACTCAGATGACTGTGTAGATATTTCCATGTTTTTACAGATGGCAGTGTAGATATTTCAATGTTTATAGAGATGGCACTGTAGATATTTCCATGTTTATACAGATCGCGGTGTAGATATTTCCATGTGTATATAGATAGCGGTGTAGATATTTCCATGTTTTTACAGATAATGGTGTAGATATTTCCATGTTTACACAGATTGCGGTGTAGATATTTCCATCTTTCTACAGATGGCATTGTAGATATATCCATGTTTATACAGATGGCGGTGTAGATATTTCCATGTTTATATAGATGGTGGTGTAGATATTACCATGTTTATACCAAGAGCGGTGTAGATATTTCCATGTTTATACAGATAGCGGTGTAGATATTTCCATGTTTATATAGATAGCGGTGTAGATATTTCCATGTTTATAGACATAGCGGTGTAGATATTTCCATGTTTATATAGATGCCGTTGTAGATATTTCCATGTTTATACTGATAGCGGTGTTGGTATTTCCACGTTTATGCAGATAGCAATGTAGATATTTCCATGTTTATACAGCTCGCAGTGCAGTTATTTATATCTTTATACAGATGGCATTGTAGATATTTCCTTATTCACACTGATGGCGGTGAAGATGTTTCCATGTTTATACAGATGGCGGAGTAGTTACTTTCATGTTTATGGAGATGGCAGTGTAGATATTTTTATGTTTATAGAGATGGCGGTGTAGATATTTCCATGTTTATAGAGATAGCAGTGTAGATATTTCCATGTTTATACAGATGGCTGTGTAGATATTTCCATGTGTGTACAGATGGCATTGTAAATGTTTCCATGTTTATACAGATGACTGTATAGGTATTTCCATGTTTTTACAGATGTCAGCGTAGTTATTTCCATGGACATGCAGATGGCGGTGTAGATATTTCCTTGTTTATACAGATGGCGGTGTAGATATTTCCATCTCTACACAGATGGCCGTCTAGATATTTCCATGTTTATACAGATGTCAGCGTAGTTATTTCCATGGACATGCAGATGGCGGTGTAGATATTTCCTTGTTTATACAGATAGCGGTGTAGATATTTCCATCTTTTCACATATGGTGGTGTAGATATTTCCGTGTTTATACACATGGCGGAGTAGATACTTCCATCTTTATGGAGATGGCAGTGTAGATATTTTCATCTTTATAGAGATGGTGGTGTAGATATTTCCATATTTATAGAGATAGTGGTGTAGATACTTCCATCTTTCTACAGATGGCAGTGTAGATATTTCCATGTTTATACAGATGGCAGTGTAGATATTTCAATATTTACATAGATGTCTGTGTAGATATTTCCCTGTATATACAGATGGTATTGTAGTTATTTCCATGTTTATACAGATGGTGGTGTAGATATTTCCATGTTTATTCAGATGACTGTGTAGATATTTCCATGTTTATACAGATGGCAGTGTAGATATTTCCATGTTCCTACACATGACTGTGTAGGTATTTCCATCTTTATACAGATGGCTTTGTAGCTATTTCCATGTCTATAGAGATAGCGGTGCAGATATTTCCATGATTATACAGATAGCGGTGTGTATATTTCCATGTTTATACAGATCGTGGTGTAGATGTTTCCATGTTTATACATATACCGGTGTAGATATTTCCATGTTTATACAGACCGCAGTGTAGATATTTCCATGTTTATAGAGATAGCAGTGTAGATATTTCCAAGTTTGTGCAGATGGCGGTGTTGATGTTTCCATCTATACACAGATTGCCGTGTAGGTATTTCCATGTGTATACAGATGGCATTGTAGATATTTCCAAGTTTATACAGATGGTGGTGTAGATATTTCCATGTTTACACAGAAGACTGTATAGGTATTTCCATGTTTATACAGATGGCGGTGTAGCTATTTCCATGTTTATAGAGATAGCGGTGTAGATATTTCCATATTTATACAGATAACGGTGTAGAAATTTCCATGTTTATACAGATAGCGGTGTAAATATTTCCATGTTTATACAGATCACGGTGTAGATATTTCCTTGTTTATACAAATAGCGGTGTAGTTATTTCCATGTTTATACAGATAGAGGTGTAGATATTTCCATGTATATACAGATGGCTGTGTAGATATTTCCATGTTTATACAGATGGCTTTGCAGATATTTCCATGTTTATACAGATGACTTTGTAGGTATTTCCATGTTTATACAGATGGCGGTGTAGATATTTCCATGTTTATAGAGATAGCTGTGTAGATATTTCCATGTTTATACAGATAGCGGTGTAGATAATTCCATGTTTATACAGATTGCGGTGTAGTTACTTCCATGTTTATACAGATAGCGGTGTTGTTATTTCCATGTTTTTTCAGATATCGGTGTAGATATTTCCATGTTTACACAGATTGCGGTGTAGATATTTCCATCTTTCTACAAATGGCAGTGTAGATATTTCCATGTTTATACACATGGCGGTGTAGATACTTCCATATTTATACAGATGTCTGTGTAGATATTTCCATGTGTATACAGATGGTATTGTAGATATTTCCATGTTTATACAGATGGTGGTGTAGATATTTCCCTGTTTACTCAGATGAATGTGTAGATATGTCCATGTTTTTACAGATGGCAGTGTAGATATTTCAATGTTTATAGAGATGGCACTGTAGATATTTCCATGTTTATACAGATCGCGGTGTAGATATTTCCATGTGTATACAGATAGCGGTGTAGATATTTCCATGTTTTTACAGATATTGGTGTAGATATTTCCATGTTAACACAGATTGCGGTGTAGATATTTCCATCTTTCTACAGATGGCATTGTAGATATTTCAATGTTTATACAGATGGCGGTGTAGATATTTCCATGTTTATATAGATGGTGGTGTAGATATTACCATGTTTATACAGAGAGCGGTGTAGAGATTTCCATGTTTATACAGATAGCGGTGTAGATATTTCCATGTTTATGTAGATAGCGGTGTAGATATTTCCATGTTTATAGACATAGCGGTGTAGATATTTCCATGTTTATATAGATGCCGTTGTAGATATTTCCATGTTTATACTGATAGCGGTGTTGGTATTTCCACGTTTATACAGATAGCGATGTAGATATTTCCATGTTTATACAGCTCGCGGTGCAGATATTTATATCTTTATACAGATGGCATTGAAGATATTTCCTTATTCACACAGATGGCGGTGAAGATGTTTCCATGTTTATACAGATGGCGGAGTAGTTACTTCCATGTTTATGGAGATGGCAGTGTAGATATTTTCATGTTTATAGAGATGGCGGTGTAGATATTTCCATGTTTATAGAGATAGCAGTGTAGATATTTACATGTTTATACAGATGGCTGTGTAGATATTTCCATGTGTATACAGATGGCATTGTAAATATTTCCATGTTTATACAGATGACTGTATAGGTATTTCCATGTTTTTACAGATGGCAGTGCAGTTATTTCCATGTTTATAGAGATAGCGATGTAGATATTTCCATGTTTGTACAGATGGCGGTGTTGATATTTCCATCTCTACACAGATGGCCGTGTAGATATTTCCATGTTTATACAGATGGCAGCTTCGGTATTTCCATGGACATGCAGATGGCGGTGTAGTTATTTTCTTGTTTATACAGATAGTGATGTAGATATTTCCATGTTTTCACATATGGTGGTGTAGATATTTCCGTGTTTATACACATGGCGGAGTAGATACTTCCATCTTTATGGAGATGGCAGTGTAGATATTTTCATGTTTATAGAGATGGCGGTGTAGATATTTCCATATTTATAGAGATAGCGGTGTAGATACTTCCATCTTTCTACAGATGGCAGTGTAGATATTTCCATGTTTATACAGATGGTCGTGTAGATATTTCCATATTTATACAGATGTCTGTGTAGATATTTCCATGTGTATACAGATGGTATTGTAGTTATTTCCATGTTTATACAGATGGTGGTGTAGATATTTCCATGTTTATTCAGATGACTGTGTAGATATTTCCATGTTTATACAGATGGCAGTGTAGATATTTCCATGTTCCTACACATGACTGTGTAGGTATTTCCATGTTTATACAGATGGCTTTGTAGCTACTTCCATGTCTATAGAGATAGCGGTGCAGATATTTCCATGATTATACAGATAGCGGTGTATATCTTTCCATGTTTATACAGATCGTGGTGTAGATGTTTCCATGTTTATACATATACCGGTGTAGATATTTCCATGTTTATACAGACCGCAGTGTAGATATTTCCATGTTTATAGAGATAGCAGTGTAGATATTTCCCAGTTTGTGCAGATGGCGGTGTTGATGTTTCCATCTATACACAGATTGCCGTGTAGGTATTTCCATGTGTATACAGATGGCATTGTAGATATTTCCATGTTTATAGAGATGGTGGTGTAGATATTTCCATGTTTACACAGAAGACTGTATAGGTATTTCCATGTTTATACAGATGGCGGTGTAGCTATTTCCATGTTTATAGAGATAGCGGTGTAGATATTTCCATATTTATACAGATAACGGTGTAGAAATTTCCATGTTTATACAGATAGCGGTGTAAATATTTCCATGTTTATACAGATCACGGTGTAGCTATTTCCTTGTTTATACAAATAGCGGTGTAGTTATTTCCAAGTTTATACAGATAGCGGTGTAGATATTTCCATGTTTATACAGATGGCTGTGTAGATATTTCCATGTTTAAACAGATGGCTTTGTAGATATTTCCATGTTTATAAAGATGACTTTGTAGGTATTTTCATGTTTTTACAGATGGCGGTGTAGATATTTCCATGTTTATAGAGATAGCTGTGTAGATATTTCCATGTTTATACAGATAGCGTTGTAGATATTTCCATGTTTATACAGATCGCGGTGTAGTTACTTCCATGTTTATACAGATAGCGGTGTTGATATTTCCATGTTTTTACAGATATCGTTGTAGATATTTCCAGGTTTACACAGATTGCGGTGTAGATATTTCCATCTTTCTACAGATGGCATTGTAGATATTTCCATGTTTGTACAGATGGCGGTGTAGATATTTCCATGTTTATATAGATGGTGGTGTAGATATTACCATGTTTATACAGATAGCGGTGTAGATATTTCCATGTTTATACAGATCGTGGTGAAGATATTTCCATGTTTATACAGATCTCGGTGTAGATGTTTCCATGTTTATACAGATCGCGGTGTGGATATTTCCATGTTTATACAGATCTCGGTGTAGATATTTCCATGTTTATACAGATCGCGGTGTAGATATTTCCATGTTTTCACATATGGTGTTGTAGATATTTCCGTGTTTATACACATGGCGGGGTAGATACTTCCATCTTTATGGAGATGGCAGTGTAGATATTTTCATGTTTATAGAGATGGCGGTGTAGATATTTCCATATTTATAGAGATCGCAGTGTAGATACTTCCATCCTTCTACAGATGGCAGTGTAGATATTTCCATGTTTATACAGATGGCCGTGTAGATATTTCCATATTTATACAGATGTCTGTGTAGATATTTCCATGTGTATACAGATGGTATTGTAGTTATTTCCATGTTTATACAGATGGTGGTGTAGATATTTCCATGTTTATTCAGATGACTGTGTAGATATTTCCATGTTTATACAGATGGCAGTGTAGATATTTCCATGTTCCTACACATGATTGTGTAGGTATTTCCATGTTTATACAGATGGCTTTGTTGCTATTTCCATGTCTATAGAGATCCGGTGCATATATTTCCATGATTATACAGATAGCGGTGTATATATTTCCATGTTTATACAGATCGTGGTGTAGGTATTTCCATGTTTATACATATACCGGTGTAGATATTTCCATGTTTATACAGACCGCAGTGTAGATATTTCCATGTTTATAGAGATAGCAGTGTAGATATTTCCAAGTTTGTGCAGATGGCGATGTTGATGTTTCCATCTATACACAGATTGCCGTGTAGGTATTTCCATGTGTATACAGATGGCATTGTAGATATTTCCATGTTTATAGAGATGGTGGTGTAGATATTTCCATGTTTACACAGAAGACTGTATAGGTATTTCCATGTTTATACAGATGACGGTGTAGCTATTTCCATGTTTATAGAGATAGCGGTGTAGATATTTCCATATTTATACAGATAACGGTGTAGAAATTTCCATGTTTATACAGATAGCGGTGTACATATTTCCATGTTTATACAGATCACGCTGTAGATATTTCCTTGTTTATACAAATAGCGGTGTAGTTATTTCCATGTTTATACAATAGCGGTGTAGATATTTCCATGTATATACAGATGGCGGTGTAGATATTTCCATGTTTATAGAGACAGCGGTGTAGATATTTCCATATTTATACAGATAACGGTGTAGAAATTTCCATGTTTATACAGATATCGGTGTATATATTTCCATGCTTATACAGATCACGGTGTAAATATTTCCATGTTTTTAGAGATAGCGGTGTTTATATTTCCATGTTTATACAGACAGCGATGTAGATATTTCCATGTTTATACAGACTGCGGTGTAGATATTTCCATGTTTATACAGATAGCGGTGCAGATATTTCCATGTTTGTAAAGATGGCGGTGTTGATATTTCCATCTATACACAGATGACCGTGTACATATTTCCATGTTTATACAGATGGCAGCGCAGATATTTCTATGGATATGTAGATGGCGGTGTAGATATTTCCATGTATATACAGATAGCGGTGTAGTTATTTCCATGTTTATATAGAGAGCCGTGTAGATATTTCCATGTATGAACACATGGCTTTGTAGATATTTCCATGTTTATACAGATGGCGGTGTAGATATTTCCATGTTCATAGAGATAGCGGTGTTGATTTTTCCATGTTTATAGAGATAGCTGTGCAGATATTTCCATGTTTATACAGAAAGCGGTGTAAGTATTCCCATGTTTATACAGATCGTGGTGTAAATATGTCCATGTTTATACAGATACCGGTGTAGATATTTCCATGTTTATACAGACCGCAGTGTAGGTATTTCCATGTTTATAGAGATAGCGGTGTAGATATTTCCATGTTTGTACAGATGGCGGTGTTGATGTTTCCATCTATACACAGATTGCCGTGTAGGTATTTCCATGTGTATACAGATGGCATTGTAGATATTTCCATGTTTACAGAGATAGCAGTCTAGATATTTCCATGTTTATACAGATGGCGGTGTAGATATTTCCATGTTTATAGAGATAGCGGTGTAGATATTTCCATATTTATACAGATAACGGTGTAGATATTTCCATGTTTATACAGATAGCGGTGTAAATATTTCCATGTTCATACAAATCACGGTGAAGTTATTTCCATGTTTATAGAGATAGCGGTGTAGATATTTCCATGTTTATACAGATAGCGGTGTAGATATTTCCATGTTTACACAGACTGCGGTGTAGATATTTCCATGTTTATACAGATAGCAGTGCAGATATTTCCATGTTTGTACAGATGGCGGTGTTGATATTTCCGTCTATACACAGATGACCGTGTACATACTTCCATGTTTATACAGATGGCAGCGCAGATATTTCTATGGATATGTATATGGCGGTGTAGATATTTCCATGTATATAAAGATAGCGGTGTAGTTATTTCCATGTTTATATAGAGAGCGGTGTAGATATTTCCATGTATGAACACATGGCTGTGTAGATATTTCCATGTTTATACAGATGGCGGTGTAGATATTTCCATGTTTATACAGATAACTTTGTAAGTATTTCCATGTTTATACAGATGGCGTTGTAGATATTTCGATGTTTATAGAGAGAGCAGTGGAGATATTTCCATGTTTATACAGATAGTGGTGTAGATATTTCCATGTTTATACAGATGACTGTATAGGTATTTCCATGTTTTTACAGATGGCATTGTAGGTATCTCCATGTTTAAAGAGATAGCAGTGTAGATATTTCCATGTTTATACAGATGGCGGTGTAGATATTTCCATGTTTATAGAGATAGCGGTGTAGATATTTCCATATTTATACAGATAACGGTGTAGATATTTCCATGTTTATACAGATAGCGGTGTAAATATTTCCATGTTTATACAGATCACGGTGTAGTTATTTCCATGTTTATAGAGATAGCGGTGTAGATATTTCCATGTTTATACAGATAGCGATTTAGATATTTCCATGTTTACACAGACCGCGGTGTAGATATTTCCAAGTTTATACGGATAGCGGTGCACATATTTCCATGTTTGTACAGATGGCGGTGTTGATATTTCCATCTATACACAGATGACTGTGTAGATATTTCCATGTTTATACAGATGGCGGCGCAGATATCTCCATGGATATGTAGATGGCGGTGTAGATATTTCCATGTTTATACAGATAGCGGTGCAGTTATTTCCATGTTTATATAGATAGTGGTGTAGATATTTCCAGGTATATACACATGACTGTGTAGATATTTACATGTTTATACAGATGACGGTGTAGATATTTCCATGTTTATACCGATATCTTTGTAAGTGTTCCCATGTTTATACATATGGATGTGTAGATATTTCGATGATTATAGAGATAGCGGTGTAGATATTTCCACGTTTATACTGATCGCGGTGTAGATATTTCCATGTTTATAGAGATGGCGGTTTAGATATTTCCATGTTCATAGAGATAGCGGTGTTGATTTATCCATGTTTATAGAGATAGCGGTGTGGATATTTCCATGTTTATACAGATCATGGTGTAGATATTTCCATGTTTATACAGATCGCGGTGTTGATATTACCATGTTTATAGGGATAGCGATGCAAATATTTCCCCATTTATACAGATAGCGGTGTAGTTATTAGCATGATTATGCAGATAGCGGTGTAGATATTTCCATGTATAAGCAGATGTCTGTGTATATATTTCCATGTTTAAACACATGGCGGTGTAGCTATTTCTTTGTTTATACAAATAGCGGTGTAGTTATTTCCATGTTTATACAGATAGTGGTGTAGATATTTCCATGTGTATACAGATTGCTGTGTAGATATTTCCATGTTTATACAGATGGCTGTGTAGATATTTCCATGTTTATACAGAAGACTTTGTAGGTATTTCCATGTTTATACAGATGGCGGTGTAGGTATTTCCATGTTTATAGAGATAGCTGTGTAGAAATTTCCATGTTTATACAGATAGCGGTGCAGATATTTCCATGTTTATACAGACAGCAGTGGAGATATTTCCATGTTTATACACGTAGCGGTGTACATATTTCCATGTTTATAGAGACAGCGGTGTATGTATTTCCATGTTTATACAGACAGCGGTGCAGATATTTCCATGTATATACAGATGCCTATGCAGATATTTTCATATTTATACAGACGGCTCTGTAGATATTTAAATGTTTATACAGATGGCAGTGTAGATATTTCCATGTTCCTACACATGACTGTGTAGGTATTTCCGTGTTTATACAGATGACTTTGTAGATATTTCCATGTTTATAGAGATAGCAGTGCAGATATTTCCAAGTTTATACAGATAGCGGTGTAAGTATTTCCATGTTTATACAGATCGTGGTGTAGATATTTACATGTTTATACAGATACCGGTGTAGATATTTCCTTGTTTATACAGACCTCAGTGTAGATATTTCCATGTTTATAGAGATAGCGGTGTAGATATTTCCATGTTTGTACACATGGCGGTGTTGATGTTTCCATCTATACACAGATTGCCGTGTAGGTATTTCCATGTGTATACAGATGGCATTGTAGATATTTCCATGTTTATATAGTTGGTGGTGTAGATATTTCCATGTTTATATAGATGACTGTATAGGTATTTCCATGTGTTTACAGATGGCATTGTAGGTATTTCCATGTTTAAAGAGATAGCAGTGTAGGTATTTCCATGTTTATACAGATGGCGGTGTAGATATTTCCATGTTTATAGAGATAGCGGTGTAGATATTTCCATATTTATACAGATAACGGTGTAGATATTTCCATGTTTATACAGATAGCGGTGTAAATATTTCCATGTTTATATAGATCACGGTGTAGTTACTTCCATGTTTATAGAGATAGCGTTGTAGATATTACCATGTTTATACATATAGCGATTTAGTTATTTCCATGTTTACACAGACCGCGGTGTAGATATTTCCATGTTTATACAGATAGCGGTGCAGATATTTCCATGTTTGTACAGATGGCGGTGTTATTTCCATCTATGCACAGATGACTGTGTAGATATTTCTATGTTTATACAGATGGCGGCGCAGATATCTCCATGGATATGTAGATGGCGGTGTAGATATTTCCATGTTTATACAGATAGCGGTGTAGTTATTTCCATGTTTGTATAGATAGCGGTGTAGATACTTCCATGTATATACACATGACTGTGTTGATATTTCCATGTTTATACAGATGACGGTGTAGATATTTCCATGTTTATACCGATATCTTTGTAATTGTTCCCATGTTTATACAGATGGCTGTGTAGGTATTTTGATGTTTATAGAGATAGCGGTGTAGATATTTCAATGTTTATACAGATAGCGGTGTTGATATTTCCATTTATACACAGGTGACCGTGTAGATATTTCCATGTTTATACAGATGGCGGTGCACATATTTCCATGGATATGCAGATGGTGGTGTAGATATTTCCATGTTTATACAGATAGCAGTGTAGTTATTTCCATGTTTATAAAGATAGCGGTGTAGATATTTCCATGTTTATGCCGATATCTTTGTAAGTATTAACATGTTTATAAAGATGGCGGTGTAGATATTTCGATGTTTATAGAGATAGCAGTGGAGATATTTCCATGTTTATAGAGATAGCGGTATAGATATTTCCACGTTTATACTGATCGCGGTGTAGATATTTCCATGTTTATAGAGATGGCGGTGTAGATATTTACATGTTCATAGAGATAGCGGTGATGATTTTTCCATGTTTATAGAGATAGCGGTGTGGATATTTCCATGTTTATACAGATAGGGGTGTAGATATTTCGATGTTTATAGAGATGGCGGTGTAGATATTTCCATGTTTATACAGATCACTGTGTAGAAATTTCCATGTTTATACACATCGCGGTGTACATATTTCCATGCTTATACAGATCATGGTGTAGATATTTCCATGTTTATACAGATCGCGGTGTTGATATTACCATGTTTATAGGCACAGCGGTGCAAATATTTCCACATTTATACAGATAGCTGTGTAGTTATTAGCATATTTATACAGATTGTGGTGTAGATATTTCCATGTATAAACAGATGTCTGTGTATATATTTCCATGTATAAACAGATGGCGGTGTAGATATTTCCTTGTTTATACAAATAGCGGTGTAGTTATTTCCATGTTTATACAGATCACGGTGTAGATATTTCCTTGTTTATACAAATAGCGGTGTAGATATTTCAATGTTTATACAGATAGCGGTGTAGATATTTCGTTGTTTATGCAAATAGCGGTGTATATATTTCCAGGTTTATACAGATCACGGTGTAGATATTTCCTGGTTTATAGAAATAGCGGTGTAGTTATTTCCATGTTTATACAGATAGTGGTGTAGATATTTCCATGTATATTCAGATGGCTGTGTAGATATTTCCATGTTTATATAGATGGCTGTGTAGATATTTCCATGTTTATACAAATAGTGGTGTAGTTATTTCTATGTTTATACAGTTACCGGTGTAGATATTTCCATGTTTATACTGATGGCTGTGTAGATATTTCCATGTTTATACAGATGACTTGAAGGAATTTCCATGTTTATACAGATGGCGGTGTAGGTATTTCCATGTTTACAGAGTTATCTGTGTAGATATTTCCATGTTTATACAGATAGCGGTGTAGATATTTCCATGTTTATACAGATCGTGGTGTAGATATTTCCATGTTTATGCAGATCGCGTTGCAGATAATTCCGTGTTTATACAGATAGCGGTGTAGATATTTCCATGTTTTCACTGATATTGGTGTAGATATTTCCGTGTTTATACAGATATCGGTGTAGATATTTCTGTGTTTACACAGATTGCGGTGTAGGTATTTCTATCTTTGCACAGATTGCGGTGTAGGTATTGCCAAACTTACAGAGATAGCGTTGTAGATATTTCCAAGTTTACACAGATAGCTGTGTAGATATTTCCATGTTTACAGAGATAGCATTGTAGATATTTCCATGTTTATACAGATTGCGGTGTAGTTATTTCCATGTTGATACAGATAGCGGTGTAGATATTTCTATGTTAATACAAGTAGCGGTGTAGAAATTCCCATGTTTATACAGATCGCTTTGTAGACATTTCCATCTTTCTACAGATGTCAGTGTAGATATTTCCAAGTTTATACAAATGGCAGTGTAGATATTTCCATGTTTATACAGATGTCTGTGAAGATATTTCCATGTTTATGCAGACGGCGGTGTAGATATTTCCATGTTTATAGAGATGGCGGTGTAGATACATCCATGTTTCTGAAGATGGCCGTGTAGATATTTCCATGTTTTTACAGATAGCGGTGTAGATATTTCCATGTCTATAGAGACAGCGGTGTAGGTATTTCCATATTTATATGGATTGCGGTGTAGATATTTCCATCTTTATACAGATGTCGGTGTAGATAATTCCATGTTTATAGAGATGGCAGTGTAGATATTTCCATCTTTATTTAGATAGTGGTGTAGATATATCCATGTTCACAGAGATAGCAGTGAGGATATTTCCATGTTTATACAGATAGCAGTGTAGATATTTCCATTTTTATAGAGATAGCGGTTTAGATATTTCATATTTATACAGATAGCGGTGTAGATATTTCCATGTTTATACAGATTGCGGTGTAGATATTTCCATGTTTATACAGATAGCGGTGTAGATATTTCCACGTTTATGCAGATGGCGGTAAAGATATTTCCATCTTTCTACAAATGGCAGTGTAGATATTTCCATGTTTTTAGAGATGGCGGTGTAGATATTTCCATGTTTATATAGATGGCAGTGTAGATATTTACTTGTTTATGTAGATGGCATTGTGGATATCTCCATGTTTAAAGAGATGGCGGTGTATATATTTCCATGTTGATTGAGATAGCGGTGTTGATATTTCCATGTTTATAGAGATAGCGGTGTAGTTATTTCCATGTTTATAGAGATAGCGGTGTAGATATTTCCATGTTTCTACAGGTAACTGTGTAGATATTTTCATGTTTGTACAGATGGCATTGTACATATTTCCATGTTTATACAGATGGCAGTGTAGATATTTCCAAGTTTATGCAGATAGCGGTGTAGATATTTCCATGTTTTTACAGATATCGGTGTAGATATTTCCATGTTTACACAGATTGCGGTGTAGATATTTCCATCTTTCTACAGATGGCATTGTAGATATTTCCATGTTTATACAGATAGTGGTGTAGATATTTCCATGTTTATACGGATAGCAGTGTAGATACATCCATGTTTCTGAAGACGGCGGTTTAGATATTTTCATGTTTATAGAGATGGAGGTGTAGAAATTTCCATGTATATAGAGTGAGCAGTGTAGATATTTTCATTTTTATAGAGAAAGCGGTGTAGGTATTTCCATGTTTATAGAGATAGCGGTGTAGATATTTCTATATTTATACAGATAGCGGTGTAGGTATTTCCATGTTTATACAGATTGCGGTGTAGATATCTCCATCTTTCTACAGATGGCATTGTAGATATTTCCATGTTTATACAGATGGCGGTGTAGATATTTCCATGTTTATATAGATGGTGGTGTAGATATAACCTTGTTTATACAGATGGCGGTGTAGATATTTCTATGTTTATACAGATCGTGGTGAAGATATTTCCATGTTTATACAGAACACAGTGTAGACATTTTCTTGTTTATACAGATCGCGGTGTAGATATTTCCATGTTTATACAGATAGCAGTGTAGTTATTTCCTTGTTTATATAGATTGCGGTGTAGATATTTCCATGTTTATACAGATGACGATGTAGATAATTCCATGTTTATAGAGATGGCAGTGTCGATATTTCGATGTTTATTTAGATAGCGGTGTAGATATATCCATGTTCATAGAGATAGCAGTGAGGATATTTCCATATTTATACAGATAGCAGTGTAGATATTTCCATTTTTATAGATATAGCCGTTTAGATATTTCAGATTTATACAGATAGCGGTGTAGATATTTCCATGTTTGTACAGATTGCGGTGTAGATATTTCCATGATTATACAGACAGCGGTGTACATATTTCCACGTTTATACAGATGGCGGTGTAGATATTTCCATCTTTCTACAAATGGCAGTGTAGATATTTCCATGTTTATAGAGATGGCGGTGTAGATATTTCCATGTTTATAGAGATAGCGGTGTAGATATTTCCATGTTTGTACAGATGGCGGTGTTGATGTTTCCATCTATACACAGATTGCCGTGTAGGTATTTCCATGTGTATACAGATGGCATTGTAGGTATTTCCATGTTTATACAGATGGCATTATAGACATTTCCATGTTTATACAGATGGCTGTGAACATATTTCCATGTTTATACAGATAACTTTGTAAGTATTTCCATGTTTATACAGATGGCGGTGTAGATATTTCGATGTTTATAGAGATAGCAGTGGAGATATTTCCATGTTTATACAGATAGCGGTGTAGATATTTCCATGTTTATACTGCTCGTGGTGTAGATATTTCCATGTTTATAGAGATGGCGGTGTAGATATTTCCAGGTTCATTGAGATAGCGGTGTTGATTTTTCCATGTTTATAGAGATAGTAGTTCGGATATTTCCATGTTTATACAGATAGGGGTGTAGATATTTCCGTGTTTATAGAGATGGCTGTTAAGATATTTCCATGTTTATACAGATAGGGGTGTAGATAATTCCATGTTTATAGAGATGGCTGTTTAGATATTTCCATGTTTATACAGATCACGTTGTAATTATTTCCTTGTTTATACAAATAGCAGTGTAGTTATTTCCATGTTTATAGAGATAGCGGTGCAGATATTTTCATGTTTATACAGATGGCGGTGTTGATGTTTCCATCTATACACAGATGACCATGTAGATATTTCCATGTTTATACCGATGGCGGCGCAGTTATTTCCATGGATATGTAGATGGCGGTGTAGATATTTCCATGTTTATACATATAGCAGTGTAGTTGTTTCCATGTTTATATAGATAGCGGTGTAGATATTTCCATGTATACACACATGGCTGTGTAGATATTTCCATGTTTATACAGATGGCGGTGTAGATATTTCCATGTTTATACAGATAACTTTGTAAGTATTTCCATGTTTATACAGATGGCGGTGAACATATTTCGATGTTTATAGAGATAGCAGTGGAGATATTTCCATGTTTATACAGATAGCGGTGTAGATATTTCCATGTGTATACTGATCGTGGTGTAGATATTTCCATGTTTATAGAGATGGCGTTGTAGATACTTCCATGTACATAGAGATAGCGGTGTTGATTTTTCCATGTTTATAGAGATAGCGGTGTGGATATTTCCATGTTTATACAGATAGGGTTGTAGATATTTCCATGTTTATAGAGATGGCAGTGAAGATATTTCCATGTTTATACAGATCACGGTGTAGATATTTCCTTGTTTATACAAATAGCGGTGTAGTTATTTCCATGATTATTCAGATAGTGGTGTAGATATTTCCATGTATTTACAGATGGCTGTGTACATATTTCCATGTTTATACAGATGGCTTTGTAGATATTTCCATGTTTATACACATGACTTTGTAGGTATCTCCATGTTTATACAGATGGCGGTGTAGATATTTCCATGTTTATAGAGATAGCTGTGTAGATATTTCCATGTTTATACAGATAGCGGTGTAGATATTTCCATGTTTATACAGACCACGGTGTAGATATTTCCATGTTTATACAGATAGTGGTGCAGATATTTCCATGTTTGTACAGATGGCGGTGTTGATATTTCCATCTATACACAGATGACCGTGTAGATATTTCCATGTTTATACAGATGTCGGCACAGATATTAATATGGATATGTAGATGGTGGTGTAGATATTTCCATGTTTATAGAGATAGCGGTGCAGTTATTTCCATGTTTATATAGATAGCGCTGTAGATATTTCCATGTATATACACATGGCTGTGTAGATATTTCCATGTTTATACAGATGGCAGTGTAGCTATTTCCACGTTTATACAGAGAACTTTGTAAGTATTTCCATGTTTATACAGATGGCTGTGCCGATATTTCCATGTTTATTCAGAGTTCTCTGTAGATATTTCCATGTTTATATAGATGACAGTGTAGATATTTCCAAGTTTATACAGATGACTGTGTAGATATTTCCATGTGTGTACAAATGGCGTTGTAGATATTTCCATGTTTATACAGATGGCGGTGTAGATACAGCCATGTTTCTGAATATGGCAGTGTAGATATTTTCCTGTTTACATTAATGGCGGTGTAGATATTTCCATGTTTACAGAGATTGCGGTGTAGATATTTCCATGTTTATAGTGCAAGTGGTGTAGTTATTTCCATGTTTATAGAGATAGCGGTGTAGACATTTCCATATTTATACAGGTAGCGGTGTAGGTATTTCCATGTTTATACAGATGGCGGTGTAGATATTTCCATGTTTCTAAAGATGGCGGTGTAGATATTTCCTTGTTTATACAGATAGCAGTGTAGATATTTCCATGTATATACAGATAGCGGTGTAGATATTTCCATGTTTACACAGATAGCGGTGGAGTTATTTCCCTGTTTATACAGATAGCGATGTAGATATTTCCCTGTTTATACTGATAGCGGTGTAGATATTTCCATGTTTATAGAGATAGCGGTTTAGATATTTCCATGTTTATACAGATGGCTGTGTAGATATTTCCATGTGTATACAGATGGCGGTGTAGATATTTCCATGTTTATACATATAGCAGTGTAGATAATTCCATGTTTACAGATATAGCGGTAAATATATTTCCATGTTTGCACAGATTGCGGTTTATACATTGCAAACTTTACACAGATAGCAGTGTAGATATTTCCAAGTTTACACCGATAGCTGTGTAGGTATTTCCATGTTTACAGCGATATCATTGTTGATATTTCCATGTTTATACAGATAGCGGTGTATTTATTTACATGTTGATACAGATAGCGGTGTAGATATTTTCAGGGTTATACAGATAGAGGTGTAGATATTTCCACGTTTTACAGATAGCTGTGTAGATATTTCCCTGTTTACGCAGATAGCGTTGTAAATATTTCCATGTTTACACAGATAGCGTTGTAGATATTTCCATGCTTACACAGAATGTGGTGTAGATATTTCCAAGTTTACACAGATAGCTGTGTAGATATTTCCATGTTTACACAGATAGCATTGTAGATATTTCATTCTTTATAGAGATAGCGGTGTAGGTGTTTCCATGTTTTTAATGATACCGGTGAAGGTATTTCCATGTTTAAAAGGTAGCGGTGTAAAAATTTCCATATTAATACAGATAGCGGTGTAGTTATTTCCATGTTTATAGAGATAGCGCTGTAGATATTTTCATCTTTATAGAGACTGCGGTGTAGATATTTCCATCTGTGCACAGATTGCTCTGTAGATATTTCCATGTTTATACAGATTGCGGTGAAGTTATTTCCATCTGTGCACAGATTGCTCTGTAGATATTTCCATGTTTATACAGATTGCGGTGTAGTTATTTCCATGTTGATACAGATAGCGGTGTAGATATTTCCATGTTCATACAGGTAGCGGTGTGGAAATTCCCATATTTATACAGATCGCTTTGTAGATATTTCCATCTTTCTACAGATGTCAGTGTAGATATTTCCAAGTTTATACAGATGTCTGTGTAGATATTTCCATGATTATGCAGACGGCGGTGTAGATATTTCCATGTTTATAGAGATGGCGGTGTAGTTATTTCTGTTTATAGAGATTGCGGTGTAAATATTTCCAAGTTTATAGAGATGATGGTGTAAGTATTTTCATGTTTATAGAGATAGCGGTGTAGAAATTTCCATGTTTATACAGATAGCGGTATTGCTACTTCCATGTTTATACAGATAGCGGTGTAGATATTTCCATGTTTATACAGCTCGCGGTGTAGATATTTCCATCTTTTTACAGATGGGAGTGGAGATATTTCCATGTTTATACAGATAGCGGTGTAGATATTTCCATGTCTATAGAGATAGCGGTGTCGGTATTTCCATATTTATAAAAATTGCGGTGTAGGTATTTCCATCTTTATACAGATGGCGCTGTATATATTTCCATTTTTATACAGATAGAAGTGAAGATATTTCCATGTTTATACAAATAGTGGTGTAGATATTTCCAAGTTTATACAGACGGCGGTGTAGATACATCCATGTTTCTGAAGATGGCGGTGTAGATATTTTCATGTTTATAGAGATGGCGGTGTAGATATTTCCTTGAATATAGATATTGCGGTGTATGTATTTCCATGTTTATAGAGATAGCGGTGTAGATATTTCCATATTAATACAGATAGCGGTGTAGTTATTTCCATGTTTATACAGATTGCGGTGAAGATATTTCCATGTTTCTACAGATGGCGGTGTAGATATTTCCTTGTTTATACAGACACCGGTGCGGATATTTCCATGTTTATACAGGTAGCGGTGTATATATCTCCATGTTCACAGAGATAGCGGTGTAGTTATTTCCATCTTTGCACAGATTGCCGTGTAGATATTTCCATGTTTACGCAGATAGCTGTGTAGATATTTCCAAGTTTACACAGATAGCTGTGTAGATATCTCCATGTTTACACACACTGAGTTGTAGATATTTCCATGTTTATACAGATTGCGGTGTAGATATGTCCATGTTTATACAGAAAGCGGTGTAGATATTTTCATGTTTATACAGATAGCGGTGGAGATATTTCCATGTTTATACAGACTGCGGTATAGATATTTCCATGTTTATACAGATAGCGGTGTAGATATTTCCATGTTTACAGAGAGAGCAGTGTAGATATTTCCATCTTTGCACAGATTGCTGTGAAGATATTTCCATTTTTACACAGATAGCTCTGTAGATATTTCCAAGTTTACACAGATATCTGTGTAGATATTTCCAAGTTTACACAGATAGCGTTGTAGATATTTCCATGTTTATACAGATAGCGGTGTAGATATTTCCACGTTTATACAGATAGCGGTGTAGAGATTTCCATGTTTATACAGATAGCGGTGGAGATATATCCCTGTTTATACAGATAGCGATGTAGATATTTCCATGTTTGTGCAGAAAGCGGTGTAGATATTTCCATGTTTATACAGATAGCAGTGTAGATATTTCCATGTTTATAGAGATGGCGGTGTAGATATTTCCTTGTTCATAGAGATAGCGGTGATGATTTTTCCATGTTTATAGAGATAGCTGTTTGGATATTTCCATGTTTATACAGATAGTGGTGTAGATATTTCCATGTTTATAGAGATGGCGGTGTAGATATTTCCATCTTTATACAGATCACGGTGTAGATATTTCCATGTTTATACAGATCGCGTTGTAGATATTTCCATGTTTATGCAGATCATGGTGTAGTTATTTCCATGTTTATACAGATCGCGGTGTTGATATTATCATGTTTATAGGGATAGCGGTGCAAATGTTTTCACATTTATACAGATAGCGGTGTAGGTATTATCATGTTTATACAGATAGCAGTGTAGATATTTCCATGTATAAACAGATGTCTGTGTATATATTTCCGTGTTTAAACAGATGGCGGTGTAGATATTTCCTTGTTTATACAAATAGCAGTGTAGATATTTCCATGTTTATACAGATAGCGGTGTAGATATTTCCATTTATATACAGATGGCTGTGTAGATATTTCCATGTTTATACAAATGACTTTGTAGGTATTTCCATGTTTATACAGATGGCGTTGTAGGTATTTCCATGTTTATAGAGATAGCTGTGTAGATATTTCCATGTTTATACAGATAGCGGTGTAGATATTTCCATGTTTACAGAGATAGCAGTGTAGATATTTCTATGTTTGCACATATTGCTGTGTAGATATTTCCATTTTTACACAGATAGCTGTGTAGATATTTCGAAGTATACACAGATAGCTGTGTAGATATTTCCAAGTTTACCCAGATAGCTTTGTAGATATTTCCATGTTTATACAGATAGCGGTGTGGATATTTCCATGTTTATACAGATAGCGGTGTAGATATTTTCATGTTTATACAGATAGCGGTGGAGATATTTCCCTGTTTATACAGATAGCGATGAAGATATTTCCATGTTTGTGCAGATAGCGGTGTAGATATTTCCATGTCTACAGAGAGAGCAGTGTAGATATTTCCATCTTTGCACAGATTGCTGTGAAGGTATTTCCATTTTTACACAGATAGCTGTGTAGATATTTCCAAGTTTACACAGATATCTGTGTAGGTATTTCCAAGTTTACACAGATAGCGTTGTAGATATTTCCCTGTTTATACAGATAGCGATGTAGATATTTCCATGTTTGTGCAGAAAGCGGTGTAGATATTTCCATGTTTATACAGATAGCAGTGTAGATATTTCCATGTTTATACAGATGGCTGTGTAGATATTTCCATGTGAGTACAGTTGGCGGTGTAAATATTTCCATGTTTATATAGATGGCGTTGTTGATATTTCCATGTTTATACCGATAGCGGTGTTGGTATTTCCACGTTTATACAGATAGCGATGTAGATATTTCCATGTTTATACAGCTCGCGGTGCAGATATTTATATCTTTATACAGATGGCATTGTAGATATTTCCTTATTCACACAGATGGCGGTGTAGATGTTTCCATGTTTATACAGATGGCGGAGTAGTTAGTTCCATGTTTATGGAGATGGCAGTGTAGATATTTTCATGTTTATAGAGATGGCGGTGTAGATATTTCCATGTTTATAGAGATAGCAGTTTAGATATTTTCATGTTCATACAGATGGCTGTGTAGATATTTCCATGTGTATACAGATGGCATTGTAGATATTTCCATGTTTATATAGATGACTGTATAGGTATTTCCATGTTTTTACAGATGGCAGTGCAGATATTTCCATGTTTATAGAGATAGCCGTGTAGATATTTCCATGTTTATACAGATGGCGGTGTTGATATTTCCATCTATACACAGATGGCCGTGTAGATATTTCCATGTTTCTACAGATGGCGGCGTAGATATTTCCATGGACATGCAGATGGCGGTGGAGATATTTCCATGTTTATACAGACAGCGTTGTAGTTATTTCCATGGTTACACAGATGGTGGTGTAGATATTTCCGTGATTATACATAAGGCGGAGTAGATAATTCCATCTTTATGGAGATGGCAGTGTAGATATTTTCATGTTTATAGAGATGGCGGTGTAGATATTTCCATATTTATAGAGATAGCCGTGTAGTTATTTCCATCTTTCTACAGATGGCAGTGTAGATATTTCCATGTTTATACTGATGGCGGTGTAGATATTTCCATATTTATACAGATGTCTGTGTAGATATTGCCATGGGTATACAGATGGTATTGTAGGTATTTCCATGTTTATACAGATGGTGGTGTAGTTACTTCCATGTTTATTCAGATGACTGTGTAGATATTTCCATGTTTTTACATATGGCAGTGTAGATATTTCAATGTTTATAGAGATTACGCTGAAGATATTTCCATGTTTATACAGATCGCGGTGTAGATATTTCCATGTTTATACAGATAGCGGTGTAGATATTTCCATGTTTTTGCAGATATCGGTGTAGGTATTTCCATGTTTACACAGATTGCGGTGTAAATATTTCCATCTTTCTACAGATGGCATTGTAGATATTTCCATGTTTATACAGATGGCAGTGTAGATATTTCCATGTTTATACAGATAAATTTGTAAGTATTTCCATGTTTATACACATGGCGGTGTAGATATTTCGATGTTTATAGACATAGCAGTGGAGATATTTCCTTGTTTATACAGATAGCGGTGTAGTTCTTTCCATGTTTATATAGATAGCGGTGTAGATATTTCCATGTATATACACATGGCTGTGTAGATATTTCCATGTATATACAGATGGCGGTGTAGATATTTCCATGTTTATACAGATAACTTTGTAAGTAATTAAATGTTTATACAGATGGCAGTGTAGATATTTCGATGTTTATAGAGATAGCAGTGGAGATATTTCCATGTTTATACAGATAGCGGTGTAGATATTTCCATGTTTATAATGATCGCGGTGTAGATATTTCCATGTTTATAGAGATGGCGGTGTAGATATTTCCTTGTTCATAGAGATAGCGGTGATGATTTTTCCATGTTTATAGAGATATCTGTGTGGATATTTCCATGTTTATACAGATAGGGGTGTACATATTTCCATGTTTATAGAGATGGCGGTGTAGATATTTCCATCTTTATACAGATCACGGTGTAGATATTTCCATGTTTATACAGATCGCGGTGAAGATATTTCCATGTTTATGCAGATCATGGTGTAGTTATTTCCATGTTTATACAGATCGCGGTGTTGATATTATCATGTTTATAGGGATAGCGGTGCAAATATTTTCACATTTATACAGATAGCGGTGTAGCTATTAGCATGTTTATACAGATAGCAGTGTAGATATTTCCATGTATAAACAGATGTCTGTGTATATATTTCCGTGTTTAAACAGATGGCGGTGTAGATATTTCCTTGTTTATACAAATAGCAGAGTAGATATTTCCATGTTTATACAGATAGCGGTGTAGATATTTCCATGTATATACAGATGGCTGTGTAGATATTTCCATGTTTATACAGATAACTTTGTAGGTATTTCCATGTTTATACAGATGGCGGTGTAGGTATTTCCATGTTTATAGAGATAGCTGTGTAGATATTTCCATGTTTATACAGATAGCGTTGTAGATATTTCCATGTTTACAGAGATATCAGTGTAGATATTTCTATGTTTGCACATATTGCTGTGTAGATATTTCCATTTTTACACAGATAGCTGTGTAGATCTTTCGAAGTATACACAGATAGCTGTGTAGATATTTCCAAGTTTACACAGATAGCTTTGTAGATATTTCCATGTTTATACAGATAGCGGTGTGGATATTTCCATGTTTATACAGATAGCGGTGTAGATATTTCCATGTTTATACAGATAGCGGTGAAGATATTTCCCTGTTTATACAAATAGCGATGTAGATATTTCCATGTTTGTGCAGATAGCGGTGTAGATATTTCCATGTTTATAGAGATACCAGTGTAGATATTTCCATGTTTATACATATGGCTGTGTATATATTTCCATGTGTGTACAGATGGCGGTGTAGATATTTCCATCTTTCTACAAATGGCAGTGCAGATATTTCCATGTTTTTAGAGATGGCAGTGTAGATATTTCCATGTTTATATAGATGGCAGTGTAGATATTTTCTTGTTTATGTAGATGGCGTTGTAGATACCTCCATGTTTAAAGAGATGGCGGTGTGTATATTTCCATGTTGATGGAGATAGCGGTGTAGATATTTCCATGTTTATAGAGATAGCGGTGTAGTTATTTCCATGTTTATAGAGATAGCGGTGTAGATATTTCCATGTTTGTACAGATGGCATTGTAGATATTTCCATGTTTGTACAGATGGCAGTGTAGATATTTCCATGTTTATAGAGATAGCGGTGTAGATATTTTCATGTTTATACAGATTGCGGTGGAGATATGTCCATGTATATACTGAGAGCAATGGAGATATTTCCACGTTAATACACATAGCGGTGTAGATATTTCCATGTTTATACAGATAGCGGTGTAGATATTTCCATGTTTATACAGATGGCTGTGCCGATATTTCCATGTTCATTCAGAGTACTCTGTAGATATTTCCATGTTTACATAGATGACAGTGTAGATATTTCCAGGTTTATACAGATGACTGTGTAGATATTTCCATGTGTGTACAAATGGCGGTGTAGATATTTCCATGTTTATACAGATGGCGGTGTAGATACAGCCATGTTTCTGAATATGGCTGTGCAGATATTTTCATGTTTACATTGATGGCAGTGTAGATATTTCCATGTTTACAGAGATTGCGGTGTAGATATTTCCATGTTTATAGTGCAAGTGGTGTAGTTATTTCCAGGTTTATAGAGATAGCGGTGTAGACATTTCCATATTTATACAGGTAGCGGTGTAGCTATTTCCATGTTTATACAGATGGCGGTGTAGATATTTCCATGTTTCTAAAGATGGCGGTGTAGAGATTTCCTTGTTTACACAGATAGCGGTGTAGATATTTCCATGTATATAAAGATAGCGGTGTAGATATTTCCATGTTTAAACAGACAGCGGTGGAGATATTTCCCTGTTTATACAGATAGCGATGTAGATATTTCCATGTTTGTACTGATAGCGGTGTAGCTATTTCCATGTTTATATAGATTGCGGTTTAGATATTTCCATGTTTATACAGATGGCTGTGTAGATATTTCCATGTGTATACAGATATCGGTGTAGATATTTCCATGTTTACGCATATAGCAGTGTAGATATTTCCATGTTTACAGATATAGCGGTAAAGATATTTCCATGTTTGCACAGATTGCGGTGTAGACATTGCAAACTTTACACAGATAGCGGTGTAGATATTTCCAAGATTACACATATATCTGTGTAGGTATTTCTATGTTTACAGAGATAGCATTGTAGATATTTCCATGTTTATACAGATAGCGGTGTAGTTATTTACACGTTGATACAGATAGCGTTGTAGATATTTGCAGGGTTATACAGATAGTGGTGTTGATATTTCCACGTTTTACAGATAGCTGTGTAGATATTTCCCTGTTTACACAGTTAGCATTGTAAATATTTCCATGTTTACACAGATAGCGTTGTAGATATTTCCATGCTTACAGAGATTGTGGTGTAGATATTTCCAAGTTTACACAGATAGCTGTGTAGATATTTCCATGTTTACACAGATAGCGTGGTAGATATTTCATTGTTTATAGAGATAGCGGTGTAGGTTTTTCCATGTTTTTAATGATACCGCTTTAGGTATTTCCGTGTTTAAAAGGTAGCGGTGGAGATATTTCCATGTTTATACAGATAGCGGTGTAAAAATTTCCATGTTTATACAGATAGCGGTGTAGTTATTTCCATGTTTATTGTGATAGCGGTGTAGATATTTCCATGTTTATTGTGATAGCGTTGTAGATATTTCCATGTTTATAGAGACTGCGGTGTAGATATTTCCATCTTTGCACAGATTGCTGTGTAGATATTTCCAAGTTTATACAGATTGCGGTGTAGTTATTTCCATGTTGATACAGATAGCGGTGTAGATATTTCCATGTTTATATAGGTAGCGGAGTAGAAATTCCCATGTTTATACAGATCGCTTTGTAGATATTTCCATCTTTCTACAGATGTCAGTGTAGATATTTCCAAGTTTATACAGATGTCTGTGTAGATATTTCCATGTTAATGCAGGCGGCGGTGTAGATATTTCCATGTTTATAGAGATGGCGGTGTAGTTATTTCTGTTTATAGAGATTGCGGTGTAAATATTTCCATGTTTATAGAGATGGTGGTGTAAGTATTTTCATGTTTATAGAGATAGCGGTTTAGTTATTTCCATGTTTATACAGATAGCGGTATTGCTACTTCCATGTTTATACAGATAGCGGTGTAGATATTTCCATGTTTTTACAGCTCGCGGTGTAGATATTTCCATCTTTATACAGATGGGAGTGGAGATATATCCATGTTTATACAGATAGCGGTGAAGATATTTCCATGTCTATAGAGATAGCGGTGTAGGTATTTCCATATTTATACAAATTGCGGTGTAGCTATTTCCATCTTTATACAGATGGCGGTGTAGATATTTCCATGTTTATACAGATGGAAGTGAAGATATTTCCATGTTTATACAGATAGTGGTGTAGATATTTCCAAGTTTATAGAGACGGCGGTGTAGATACATCCATGTTTCTGAAGATGGCAGTGTATATATTTTCATGGTTATAGAGATGGCGGTGTAGATATTTCCATGAATATAGAGATTGCGGTGTAGGTATTTCCATGTTTATAGAGATAGCGGTGTAGATATTTCCATATTTATACAGATAGCGGTGTAGATATTTCCATGTTTATACAGATTGTAGTGTAGATATTTCCATGTTTCTACAGATGGCGGTGTAGATATTTCCTTGTTTATACAGACAGCGGTGCAGATAATTCCATGTTTATACAGGTAACGGTGTAGATATTCACATGTTTACAGAGATAGCGGTGTAGTTATTTCCATCTTTGCACAGATTGCCGGGTAGATATTTCCATGTTTACGCAGATAGCTTTGTAGATATTTCCAAGTTTACACAGATAGCTGTGTAGATATTTCCATGTTTACACACATAGCGTTGTAGATATTTCCACGTTTATACAGATTGCGGTGTAGATATGTCCATGTTTATACAGAAAGCGGTGTAGATATTTTCATGTTTATACAGATAGCGGTGGAGATATTTCCATGTTTATAGAGACTGCGGTATAGATATTTCCATGTTTATACAAATAGCGGTGTAGATATTTCCATGTTTACAGAGATAGCAGTGTAGATGTTTCCATCTTTGCACAGATTGCTGTGTTGTTATTTCCATTTTTACACAGATAGCTGCGTAGATATTTCCAAGTTTACACAGATAGCTGTGTAGATATTTCCAAGTTTACACAGATATCGTTGTAGATATTTCCATGTTTATACAGATAGCGGTGTAGATATTTCCATGTTTATACTGATAGCGGTGTAGATATTTCCATGTTTATACAGATAGCGGTGGAGGTGTATCCCTGTTTATACAGATAGCGATGCAGATATTTCCATGTTTGTGCAGATAGCGGTGTAGATATTTCCATGTTTATACAGATAGCAGTGTAGATATTTCCATGTTAATACAGATGGCTGTGTAGATATTTCCATGTGTGTACAGATGGCGGTGTAAATATTTTCATGTTTATACAGATGGCGCTGTAGATATTTCCATGTTTATACAGATCGCAGTGTAGATATTTCCATGTTTATACAGATATCGGTGTAGGTATTCCATGTTTACAGAGATAGCGGTGTAGCTATTTCCATCTTTGCACAGATTGCGGTGTTGGTATTGCGAAATTTACGCAGATAGCTGTGTAGATATTTCCATGTTTACAGAGATAGCATTGTAGATATTTCCGTGTTTATACAGATTGCGGTGTATTTATTTCCAGGTTGATACAGATAGCGGTATAGATATTTCCATGTTTATACAGGTAGTGGTGTAGAAATTCCCATGTTTATACAGATCGCTTTGTAGACATTTCCATTTTTCTACAGATATCAGTGTAGATATTTCCAAGTTTATACAGATGGCGGTGTAGATATTTCCATTTTTATAGAGATGGCGTTGTAGTTATTTCTATGTTTATGGAGATAGCGGTGTAAATATCTCCATGTTTATAGAGATGGTGGTGTAAGTATTTTCATGTTTATAGAGATAGCGGTGTAGATATTTCCATGTTTATACAGATAACGGTGTTGTTATTTCCATGTTTATAGAGATAGCGGTGTAGATATTTCAATGTTTATACAGCTCGCGGTGTAGATATTTCCATCTTTATACAGATGGCAGTGTAGATATTTCCATGTTTATACAGATAGCGGTGTAGATATTTCCATGTCTATAGTGATAGCGGTGTAGGTATTTCCATATTTATACAGCTTGCGGTGTAGATATTTCCATCTTTATACAGATGGCGGTGTAGATATTTCCATGTTTATACAGATGGCAGTGAAGTTATTTCCATGTTTTTACAGATAGTGGTGTAGATATTTCCATGTTTATACAGATGGCGGTGTAGATATTTCCATGTTTATACAGATAGCGGTGTAGTTATTTCCATATTTATACAGATTGCAGTGTAGATATTTCCATCTTTATACAGATGGCGGTGTAGATATTTCCATGTTTATACAGATGGCAGTGAAGTTATTTCCATGTTTATACAGATAGTGGTGTAGATATTTCCATGTTTATACAGATGGCGGTGTAGATACATTCATGTTTCTGAAGATGGCGGTGTAGATATTTTCATGTTTATAGAGATGGAGGTGTAGATATTTCCATGTATAAAGAGATAGCAGTGTAGATATTTTCATGTTTATAGAGAAAGCGGTGTAGGTATTTCCATGTTTATACAGATATCGGTGTAGATATTTCCATGTTTACAGAGATAGCGGTGTAGGTATTTCCATCTTTGCACAGATTGCGGTGTAGTTATTGCCAAATTTACACAGATAGCGGTGTAGATATTTCCAAGTTTACACTGATAGCTGTGTAGATATTTCCATATTTACAGAGATGGCATTGTAGATATTTCCATGTTTATACAGATTGCGGTGTAGTTATTTCCATGTTGATACAGATAGCGGTGTTGATATTTCCATGTTTATACAGGTAGCGGTGTAGAAATTCCCATGTTGATACAGATCGCTTTGTAGACATTTCCATCTTTCTACAGATGTCAGTGTAGATATTTCCAAGTTTATACAGATGGCAGTGTAGATATATCCATGTTTATACAGATGCCTGTGTAGATATTTCCATGTTTATGCAGATGGCGGTGTAGATATTTCCATGTTTATAGAGATTGCGGTGTAGTTATTTCTATGTTTATCGAGATAGCGGTGTAAATATCTCCATGTTTATAGAGATGGTGGTGTAAGTATTTTCATGTTTAGAAATATCGGTGTACATATTTCCATGTTTATACAAATAGCGGTGTTGGTATTTCCATGTTTATACAGATAGCGGTGTAGATATTTCCATGTTTATACAGCTCGCGGTGTAGATATTTCCATCTTTATACAGATGGCAGTGTAGATATTTCCATGTTTATTCAGATAGCGGTGTAGTTATTTCCATGTCTATAGAGATAGCGGTGTAGGTATTTCCATATTTATACAGATTGCGGTGTAGATATTTCCAACTTTATACAGATGGCGGTGTAGATATTTCCATGTTTATACAGATTGCAGTGAAGATATTTCCATGTTTATACATATAGTGGTGTAGATATTTCCATGTTTATGCAGATGGCGGTGTAGATACATCCATGTTTCTGAAGATGGCGGTGTAGATATTTTCATGTTTATAGAGATGGCGGTGTAGATATTTCCATGTTTATACAGATGTCTGTGTAGATATTTCCATGTTTATGCAGATAGCGGTGTAGATATTTCCATGTTCATAGAGATGGCGGTATTGTTATTTCTAAGTTTATAGAGATAGCGGTGTAAATATTTCCATGTTTATAGAGATGGTGGTGTAAGTATTTTCATGTTTATAGAGATAGCGGTGTAGATATTTCCATGTTTATACAGATAGCGGTGTTGGTATTTCCATGTTTATACAGATAGCGGTGTAGATATTTCCATGTTTATACAGCTCGCGGTGTAGATATTTCCATCTTTATACAGTTGGCAGTGTAGATATTTCCATGTTCATACAGATAGCGGTGTAGATATTTCCATGTCTGTAGAGATAGCGGTGTAGTTATTTCCATATTTATACAGATTGCAGTGTAGATATTTCCATCTTTATAGAGATGGCGTTGTCGATATTTCCATGTTTATACAGATGGCAGTGAATATATTTCCATGTTAATACAGATAGTGATGTAGATATTTCCATGTTTATACAGATGGCGGTGTAGATACATCCATGTTTCTCAAGATGGCGGTGTAGATATTTTCACGTTTATAGAGATGGAGGTGTAGATATTTCCATGTATATAGAGATAGCAGTGTAGATATTTTCATGTTTATAGAGAAAGTGGTGTATGTATTTCCATGTTTATAGAGATAGCGGTGTAGATATTTCCATATTAATACAGATAGCGGTGCAGGTATTTCCATGTTTATACAGATTGCGGTGTAGATATTTTCATGTTTCTACAGATGGCGGTGTAGATATTTCCTTGTTTATACAGACAGCGGTGTCGATATTTCCATGTTTATACAGGTAGCGGTGAAGATATTTCCAAGTTTACAGAGATAGCGGTGTAGTTATTTCCATCTTTGCACAGATTGCCGTGTAGATATTTCCATGTTTATGCAGATAGCTGTGTAGATATTTCCAAGTTTACACCGATAGCTGTGTTGATATTTCCAAGTTTACACACATACCGTGGTAGATATTTCCATGTTTATACAGATTGCGGTGTAGATATGTCCATGATTATACAGATAGCGGTGTAGATATTTCCCTGTTTATACAGATAGCGATGTAGATATTTCCATGTTTATACAGATGGCTATGTAGATATTTCCATGTGTGTACAGATGGCAGTGTAGATATTTCCATGTTTATACAGATGGCGCTGTAGATATTTCCATGTTTATACAGATGGCTGTGTAGTTATTTCCGTGTTTATACAGATAGCGGTGTAGATATTTCCATGTTTACAGAGATAGCATTGTAGATATTTCCATGTTTATACAGATTGCGGTGCGGTTATTTCCATGTTGATACAGATAGTGGTGTAGATATTTCCATGTTTATACAGGTTGCAGTGGAGAATTTCCCATGTTTATACTGATCGCTTTGTAGACATTTCCATCTTTCTGCAGATGTCATTGTAGATATTTCCAAGTTTATACAGATGGCAGTGTAGATATTTCCATGTTTATGCAGATATCTCTGTAGATATTTCCATGTTTATGCAGATGGCGGTGTAGATATTTCCATGTTTATAGGGATGGCGGTGTAGATATTTCTATGTTTAAACATATAGCCGTGTATATATTTCCATGTTTATACAGACAGCGGTGTAGATATTTCCATGTTTTACAGATAGTGGTGTAGATATTTCCATGTTTATACAGATAGCTTTGTAAATGTTTCCATGTTTATGCAGATAGCGGTGTAATTATTTCCATGTTTATAGAGATAGCGGTGTAGATATTTCCATGTTTAGACAGATAGCGGTGTAGATATTTCCACATTTATACTTATAGCCGTGTAGATATTTACAGGTTTATAGAGTTAGCGGTGTAGATGTTCCGACGTTTATAGAGATAGCGGTGTTGATATTTCCATGTTTTTAGAGATAGCGGTGTATATATTTCCACCTTTATAGAGATAGCGGTGTAGATATTTCCATCTTTCTAGAAACAGCGGTGTAGATATTTCCATGTTCATAGAGATAGCGGTGTAGATATTTCCATGTTTATAGAGACAGTGATGTAGATATTTGCGTGTTTATAGAGATAGCTTTGTAGATATTTCCATGTTTATAGAGACAGTGGTGTAGATATTTCCATGTTGATACAGATAGAGGTGTAGATATTTCCATGTTTATAGAGACAGCAGTGTAGGTATTTCCATGTTTATACAGATAGCGGTGTAGATATTTCCATGTTTATAGAGATAGCGGTGTAGATTTTTCCATGTATATAGAGATAGCGGTGTAGATATTTCCATGTTTATAGAGACGGCGGTGTAAATAGTGCCATGTTTATAATGATAGCGTTGTAAATGTTTACACATTTACAGAGATAGCGGTGTAGATATTTCCACGTTTACAGAGATTTTATGAAAAGTTATTTTATGAAGACCAAAGAAGTCATTGGGGTACCTACCTTATGTCATTTTTTACATTGAGAGTGTTAAAAATACCCCTCCCCTAACCAAAACCCTGACTTATAGAGCCAGGAAAGGCCATGCAATAAAGGATTCTTGGGCTTGTATGCCTGATAACAAAATCTTATCACAGAAGACTGCAAAAAACACAATCTTGCACAAAGCCCATTGCAACTTTGCACACAACAATGCTTTTGAAGGGTATTTGCCCAACAACTGCCTGTCCAACCTGGGCCTGGCATCACCTTTGTTATTGATCTTTGTAGCCAAGGATAGTCATTTCCAAATGATTATATAATCTTCCTCATTTTTTCTTTTGTCTTCCTTTACCTCCGTGAATATGCATATAGTTTACTCTGGCTTGCCTGTTTCTATTGCAAGGCTCTGTTTCCAAACGAATATCTTTTTCTTGTGGAGAGCCTCTCTCTGTTTGTTATTTAGGTTGATATGAGAAATGGGAACATTTGAGAGCTCAGGTAAAAGGCCTTAGTCTACAGTGAAACTTTTTTGCACCCTTAGATGCTTACTTCCACTACAACTTGCAGGTGGGCCTTGAAAAGTTCTTGGAATAAGTTTGAGCTTTGGTCTTCTCCGATTCATTTAGCATAGATTCTCAAAATGTGGTCCCTGGACCCACAGCATCAGCATCACCTGGAGATTGTTAGAAATGCAAATCATCGGGCCTCATTCCAGACCCTCAGCTGGAAACTCTAGGGGCATGGCCAGACCCTCTGTAGCTGAACAAGCCATCCAGGTGGTTTTGATGCAGCTAAAGTTTTGAAACAACTAATGTAGCCCCATTTGGAAAACTTGGCTCTACAGGCCTCCCTAGCTGGTAAGCTGCTAGCATTTTTTGTTTGTTTGTTTGTTTGTTTTGATACAGGGTCTTGCTCTGTTGACCAGAACGTGACCTCCTGGGTTCAAGCGAGGACTCAGCCTCCTGAGTAGCCGGGAATTCAGGTATGTGCCACCACCATGCCCAACTACTTTTTGTATTTTTTTTTTTGTAGGGATGGGGTTTTAGCCCAGGCTAGTCTCAAACTCCTGGACTCAAGCAATCTGCCCACTTTGGCCTCATGAAGTGCTGGGATTATAGGCATGGGCCACCACTCCTGGCCCAATGTTCATATTTTAACTACTAACCTAAATTATTTTAAAAACAAAATTCTCCTTGGACTCAAACCAGGTCAGAGTGACATGATCATGTGCCTGTTTTGTGCAGGGTGAAGTGAGATTATTATCTAGGAAATAGCTGAAATATCCTGAGGGTGACAAAGAGGAGCTGTGTTTTCAGCCAAATATCAGAACCAGGGCCACTGCCTGCCGCCGAACCCCAGCGGGGACCCCTACTTTGTGTTTATCTGTGGTGGCTACGCTTGCCCACCTGGGTGGGAACCCCGAGAATGACTCTAGACTTTTCCAGGGACTGCATGCCAGGGTATTTTTACAATTTATGTGTAGACTTTCTTCGGGTGGAAAAGTTATTTTATGAAGACGAAACAAGCAATTGGGGTACCTACCTTATGGCATTTTTTACATTGAGAGTGTTAAAAATACCCCTCCCCTAACCAAAACCCTGACAAATAGAGCCAGGGAAGGCCATGCAAAAAAGGATTCTTGGGCTTGTATGCCTGATAACAAAACTTATCACAGAAGACTGCAAAAAACACAATCTTGCACAAAGCCCATTGCAACTTTGCACACAACAATGCTTCTGAAGGATATTTGCCCAACAACTGCCTGTCCAACCTGGGCCTGGCATCACCTTTGTTATTGATCTTTGTAGCCAAGGATAATCATTTCCAAATGATCATATAATCTTCCTCATTTTTTCTTTTGTCTTCCTTTACCTCCGTGAATATGCATATAGTTTACTCTGGCTTGCCTGTTTCTATTGCAAGGCTCTGTTTCCAAACGAATATCTTTTTCTTGTGGAGAGCCTCTCTCTGTTTGTTATTTAGGTTGATAAGAGAAATGTGAACATTTGAGAGCTCAGGTAAAAGGCCTTAGTCTACAGTGAAACTTTTTTGCACCCTTAGATGCTTACTTCCACTACAACTTGCAGGTGGGCCTTGAAAAGTTCTTGGAATAAGTTTGAGCTTTGGTCTTCTCCGATTCATTTAGCATAGATTCTCAAAATGTGGTCCCTGGACCCACAGCATCAGCATCACCTGGAGATTGTTAGAAATGCAAATCATCGGGCCTCATTCCAGACCCTCAGCTGGAAACTCTAGGGGCATGGCCAGACCCTCTGTAGCTGAACAAGCCATCCAGGTGGTTTTGATGCAGCTAAAGTTCTGGAACAACTAATGTAGCCCCATTTGGAAAACTTGCCTCTACAGGCCTCCCTAGCTGGTAAGCTGCTAGCATTTTTTGTTTGTTTGTTTGTTTGTTTTGATACAGGGTCTTGCTCTGTTGACCAGACCGTGACCTCCTGGGTTGAAGTGAGGACTCAGCCTCCTGAGTAGCCGGGACTACAGGTATGTGCCACCACCATGCCCAACTACTTTCTGTATTTTTTTTTGTAGGGATGGGGTTTTAGCCCAGGCTAATCTCAAACTCCTGGACTCAAGCAATCTGCCCACTTTGGCCTCACGAACTGCTGGGATTATAGGCATGAGCCACTGTGCCCGGCCCTGCCAGCTTTGTATAAGCTGAGGAGTTTTTAAAAATACCTAGACTCAGGGCAAACCCCAGACACTTAAGTCAGATTCTCTGGGAGGTGAAGCCCAGGCACTGGTATTTTTAAAGTCTCTACAGATGGTTCTAATGTGCTGCTAAGTTAGAGAACCGCTGATCTAGACCAGGCCTTTTCAAACTTAATGTGCACGTGAATTACCTGGACCTTGTTAAAATGGAGATTCAGTCTGCATAGGCCTGGGGTGGAGCCTGAGCTTCTGCATTTTTAACAAGTCTCTAGAGGATGCTGCTGCATCTGGGCTGCTAACTACACTTGGAGATAGGAGGTTCTGGAGAGCAGAGGAAAGAGCATGAACCATAACCTAGGGGCTGGTAGTCCTGACTTCCGAGCCAAGGTTTGCCTTTATGTGGCTGGCAACTTGCTTGGACTCCTACCTCAATTCTTTGGGCCCAAGGTTTGTCCTGCCTCAGAAGGATGTCAAGAAAATTGAGTGAGTAATGCAGAATTGTTTCTTAAAGTGTGTGCAGATGCTCCATGAATTTAGAGAGTATGTGGATGCACATTAGTAAATTTTAATAGTTGTGACCATCTTGTTATGAGTACTTAGAACAAGTAATAATGGCTTTTGATGTATAGTAGTAAGAAAGCTTCCTTTTAAAAGGCATGTATTTAAGTTTCAAAAGTGGGGCTATTTAAAAATATATGAAATAAATAATAGTAGAGGTAATTGACAGATCAAAATTAGGAAGGCAGGATGAGAATGACTCAAGTTTGGGAAATGCTGAGAAAGCAGATGCCCAAGGGCTATGAAAACTTAAAAAAATAGGTAGCACTTGATTTTGATTGGCTGAATGAGATGATGTGTTTGATTATTTATGGGGTTGGCATTTGGCAACATGCACTGGGTGGCTGGGATCACTGTTTATTAAAAAATATTTGAGTCTCCACTTTGCACTAGATGCTCTTTTAGTCTCTTGGAAAAGGGATTGGGGGGCAGGCAGGATAAAAACAAATCATTTATGCCCACAAGAAAATTGCAGGAAGATAAAAGTCATGAAATAAACTCTATGCTTCTAATTTAATATTTTTTATAGATTATGAGAAAAAAGTTTTGCTCACTATCAGCTAGGAAAGCTGTCTTAGCACAACCATTCATTCTTGCACAAATCAAAATCAAGACGAGCCAGATTTAATTTAATATTTTTTCACAGATTATGAGAAAAAAGTTCTAATTTAATTTTTTTATAAATTATGAGAAAAAAGTTTCGCTCTCTATCAGCTAGGAAAGCTGTCTTAGCACAACCATTCATTCTTGCACAAATCAAAATCAAGATGAGCCAGAAGGCTCCATTCTGACAGCTTCTAATGGAGAAGCTACATTTACTGGACATGGGGAAAGTTGCTGGGCTCTAAGGACTGTGCATTTCTTGAACTAGATAAATGGTCTTGGTGTAGCATAATACCAAAACTTCTTGTCGCAGCCTGAAAGGACAGAACTCAATCAGCCTGAAAAGGAAGTCAGTGACTCCGACTCAACACAAGAATGTTCTGTGATTCCTAAAGAAGGATGTAGGAGTGTGGCACAATTCAACCACAGTCTGTGGCCCTGTGCCTCTGCCTTGACATGAGTGGGATTTCCCAGCTGGTCATTTTCTTCTTATCTAAGACATTGGGAACAAATTTCTTGACCTCCTCTGGGCTTCAGTACTCCCACTCATCAAATTAGAGGACTGGGCAGTCGCTAGGCTCTCTTTAGGCATCATATTTTAGTTTCTGTGATTTTAAATTTGAGAAGGGGTGTCTAAGGGAGAATACATAGGGGAGGGGGAAAGGCTTATTAAAAGTGTAGTTAGACACTGAATTTTTAAGAATTGCATTTTGTAATAATACCTTTACCTAATCAGGACTGACAATCTTACCTGATGACAGCACATGGAGGAATGGCTGCATTCAAAAATAAAAATGAAATTAAACAAGACCTTATTTGAACTTAGCAATAATGCTGATTCCTCTTTTTGATTTGAGGAGGTTATAGCTGTTGTAAATGCTTGAATTGGGTCTGCCCAGGCAAAACAGAGTCAAGAGTCCATGTCGGATGAATTTTAACAATGTAGACAATAGAAAGGGTTGCTTAAACTGCCCCTCTTTTACCAAAACACATTTACAAATGAAAGAAAAACACTTCCATTTTTTAAAAACATTTTTTGAGATGAAGTCTTGCTTTGTCACCCAGAGTGGAGTGCAGTGGTGCGATCTTGGCTCACTGCAAACTTTGCCTCCCGGGTTCAAGTGATTCTCCTGCCTCATCCTCCCGAGTAGCTGGGACTACAGGCGCCCACCACCATTCCTAGCTAATTTTTGTATTTTTAGTAGAGACAGGGTTTCACCATGTTGGCCAGGCTGGTCTCAAACTCCTGACCCCAGGTGATCTGCCGACCTCGGCCTCTGAAAGTGCTGGGATTACAGGCGTGAGCCAACAGGCGTGGCCAAAAACTTTCCATTTTTAATTGCAGGGTCTGGAGAATTAAAATGCATCCGTAATTTCTTGCATCTCTCCGCTCGGGCTTGCATGAATGCAGAGGGATGGGGAGGACTTCTTGAGGCAATCATCCCCCTCTTGTCGCCTGCCATCTGGAGAGAGAGGGCTGTGATTTATCTCACTTTAATCAGGAAGGACCCGATGGGTGGATGGAGAGGTCTGACGGCTTTGTTGCTCCATGTGGGAAAGAAACGGACAGAGTGAATTTGTGTATGATCCCTAAGGAGAAAGCGTCTTTGTGCTCTATTTCTTTTTGACCTGGAGCCCCTGAAAGCAAGCTAGTTACAAGTTGAAATAGGCCATTTCTAAAGTGTGATTTTGTTTGTGTATGAGCCTTGATTACAAAGGGGAAAAAAACCCGCTTAATTTACATACACCACATGTAGCGCAGGATCCCCTGGGCTGTCTTTTCAGGTATCAGGAAACTTTGATGAAAGTCGCTTGCCTCATCTAGGACTCATTTGATATTGTTTAGCAGAGCCTGGTATTAACATTTCCTTCCAACTGTTTACTGGAATCTGTGTGTTCCCTTCAAGTGATGCATACTAGGTGCACAGGCTTCCTGCCACTGTCATCCTAATCTTTCCATGCAGACAGGAGCAGAGGGGAGAGCGCTGAGCCAGGCCCCAGCTTGCTTTTCTTTCCTGACACAGCCCGGATCCGCTGCATTTCTCAGCTGTTGCTCTAGGTGGTGCTGTTTGACCATTTTCTTCATGTGACCCTCCACTCGGTAATATAAATTCATTCAGAGGATGACCTGATATCAAAAAAAATTCCTTTTGATTAGTAGAATCAACTTGTTTCTTCACACGATACTCTTCCCACTGAGACACATGGAGACAATTCTGACTCCAGGTTTGCAACCTTGAGATTTCTCTCAGATGCAATAAAAAAAAACAAAAAAGCATTTTGAGGGGCACAGTGATGCCTAGTGCATGGTCATGTTTGTCTGCTCAAACATTAAAGGGAAACTTTTGGGTTTGAGGATGCCCAGCAGCACGACAGCTGCCAATGTAAATGAGCTGTATAGAGAGAGAGGGGGCGGGAGGGGACTACAAACTTCAGAATATGAGCTGTTCGTTTATAAGTTAAAAAAAAAAAAGTCAAAAGGGAGCCCAGGATGGTGCAAGAAAGAGGAGAAAGGAAGATTTTCCTTGCAGCTAATCAGGAGAGTTCATAAGGGCTGATTACATGAGTGGAAGCCTTAAGTTCTTTTTTTAAAAAAATGTGAAAGTTTGCATGTATGTATGTATGTATGTATGTATGTATGTATGTATGTATAGCTTCGTGTATTACCATTATTATTGCAATCAGCAAATGGATTTACTTCCTTTATCTCATGGGCTCCTTCCCACTCACTTCTGGCAGCACATTTTCCTTTCTCCTTCATCCCAGAACATCAAAGAACAGATGCGCTTCCTAACCCTGGCTCCAGGGAACTTTATACATTGTAAACAGTGCACCTCTAACGTGGTTCACCGCTTAGAGAATGTGTGTCCCATTTTAAAACTGTGACTCCTTTATATATTGCAGTGCTTATTTTAATAAGAGACATTGGACTTGTGACATATTTTTCATGGAGGAGTGAGCTTAATGGTTGAAAGTAATCGATAAACTTGTTTTTCCTCTGATGCCATCAGCCAAGATCCTATGGCAATAGTAAGAGGATGACACTGGGCTGGCACCCCCTCCGTAACATATTTGGACCATGTTTTCCCCCCAGAATGCACATGCAATAGCTTTGGTTTGGTAAGAGAGAGATGGTGTACTTGGTTTCCTTCTGTCACACTTTTGGTGAAATGAATTAGACTTTTAAATGAGGAAATTCAGCGAGATGAGTTAGATTTTTACACAAGAGCAGTGGAGGACTTCCAGCTGGTTGGGGGAATGATATGGAAATATCTTGCTAAATCAGGGTCTGGTGGAATGCTGCTCCCCTTGCAGGCTCCTCTTCACAGGGAGCAATCTGTGGGTTGCTTATAGAACAGAGCGAGCAGGAGGCATAGCATGGTCTTGCTCAGGGGAAGACCCGGTGTTCAGATGTTTGTCATTAGGAACTGGGTGTGGGCTTTTTCAAGTTAAACTGAAGCAGCAGTTCTATTAGGAAGAGCCTCCCAGATCAGCATCTTCTGTTTCTGGATACTCTCCCTTTGAAAAGGCAGATTTCAGCAAAAAGCTTTGCTAATGGTGAAATTGCACAACTGAAACCCTATGGGAGCAATGGGAAAGATGGAGAAAGAGGTGGTTATATCATGTACTTCAACAGTTTATTTAGAGGCTGTTGACGTTAGAATAACAAGCCAAGACAAACAAAAATACTCATTTTGGATGAAAATATTGTCTTTTCATGTTATTATAGATAGCTGAGTCCTAAGACTTATACAGAAACACATTTTCCTAATGAGTGGCTGATTTTTCTGGTTGTGCAAGTAATATCCAAATTATTGTACAAAGTTTTGGCTCAGGAGCAAACATTGTATTGTATATTGAGCTAATCACTTGCCCTTTCTAAGGTAAGCCCTTACCTCTGCTTTCCCTTCATCTTGTCATTTCTGATTGTTGGGTACAGGTTTCCTGTTGGTTCTTTCTGTTGGCTCTGATGTAACATGAATGAAGTTCTTAACATCCTTTCAGACATAAACACAACTTAGCTCATTGTTTCTGAGTTCATATAGAGGTTTTCTTGCCCCTGAGACTTTCGTGTCAGACAGCTGGATGTTGCTGTGTTCAAGGCTCTATATGTTGATTTTGTATCCTACAACTTTACTGATTTCACCTATCAGTTCAGTTCTAACAGTTTTCAAATTGTATTTATTTGTTTTTGTTTTTTAAATATTGTATGTTTCATTTTAGAGTCAGGAAGGTAGATGTACAGGTTTCTTAAACAGGTATATTGCATGGTGCTGAGGTTTGGGCTTCTAATGATCCCACCACCCAAGCAGTGAGCATAGTAATCGATAGGTAGTTTTTCAACCCTTGCTCCCACCATCCTTCCCTCCCACCTTTGGAGTCCCCCAGTGTCTATTGTTCCCTTCTTTGTGTTGAGTTCTAACCTTTTTTTAGTGAAGTTTGTAGGGTTTTCTATATATAACAAGATCATGCCGTCAGTAGAGACAGTTTCACTTCTTCCTTTCCTATTAAGATGCCTTTTATTTCTTTCTTTTGCCTAATTACCCTGAGAAGTGGTGTCTGTGGGAACCCTTGTCTTGTTCCTGATGGTAGAGGAAAAGTTTCAACTTTTCACCATTGATCATGGTGTTAGCTATGGGTTTGTCATATATGGCCTTTATTTTGTTGGGATACAGTCCCTCAATACGTGATCTGTTGGGTGTTTTTTTTTTCACCATGAAAGGGTTTCGAATTTTGTCAAAAACTTTTTCTATATCTATTGTGATGGCCATATAGTTTCTATCCTTTATTTTTCTAATATGGTATATTATATGTATTGATTTGCTTATGTTGAACCATGACATGATCATGGTGAATGATTCTTTCAATGTGCTATTGAATTTGGTTTGCTAGGATTTTGTTGAGGATTTTTGCATCTATGTAGATCAAGGATATTGGCCTGCCATTTTCCTTTCTTGTAGTGTTCTTGTCTGGCTTTGGAATCAGGGTAATGCTGGCCCTGTAAGATGAGTTTGGAAGTATTCCCTCCACTTCAGCTTTTTGGAAGAGTTTGAGAAGGACTGGTATTAGTTCTTCTTAAAATATTTGGTAGAATTAATCTGGGAAGCCATCTGGTTTTGGGTTTTTCATTGATAGGAGACATTTTCTTACTGATTCAACCTCCTTGCTTGCTATTAGTCTGTTCAGATTTTTAAATTTCTTCATGAGTCAATCTTGGTAGGTTTTATGTGTCTGGGAATTTATCCATTTCTTCTAGATGATCCAATTAGTGTGTAATTATACCTAGCAGTTTCTTAGGATCCTTTGTATTTCTGTGATATTGGCTATGATGTTTCATCTTTCATTTCTGATTTTATGCTCTATTGAAAACATGAGGCATAGCAGGTAGGGGGCACTGGTCAGGACTTGGGGTATAAACTGGCAGATGTTAAGGTGGGTGATTCTGGTTAACTCAGAAACTCCGAAGTCCCGTGTGGAAGAATTAACTGCCAGTACTCACCTAGTAATGTATATCCTTGGTCAAAAAAGATCCAGCTGAGAATGTTGGATGAAGGGACCAAATCAATATTCATCATTATATTGAAAACAAGTCAGATTGGCTGTGGTCTTTTGACAGCAGGTCAGTGGCTAAGTCTATTTGAACAAAGTTAGGGCAGGTTCAAGGGAGAATCCTGAGATCGGTATTCTTTGTTCCATACAAACTTGCCTTTCAGTTTCTTCTCCCTATGCCTCCAGGATGTCCCTGCACAGCCCGTAGGGCCCCCTCCTTCAGTACCTTGCCTTACGAAGGGGAGAAAATGAGTTTTCCAATGTTAGCATATATTTAGCCTTCCAAAATTTTCTATTTCTATTTTAGGGGAGCTCTAGGAAAACAGCAGATTACTCTAAATCCCCAGGTAAAAATCTGAAATGGTGGAATTTCTTATGACCAGGAGACATATTTTGGGGCAAGTGGGCTTTTCACAATCACTTGGACATGAAGGCATCTGCTTCTTCTATGCCTAAAATAGTCCTTCAATTTAGTAGTTTAATTCCTCTTCCTCTTTTTCAAATTTCAAGACAATACATGTAGTGACTGAACAATTTGGATCCAAGTTTCACTATTTAACTGCCAGTGTGACCTTGGGCGAGTCACTTAATCTTTTCAAGGCTCAATTTCATCATGTAAAGTAGAAGTACAAACAATCCCTGACTTAGAATATTTTGACTTACGATTTTTCAACTTTAAGATAGTTTGAAAGCAATACACATTCAGCAGAAGCTGTACTTTGAGTACTCATACAACCATTCTGTTTTCCACTTTCAGTACAGTATTCATTATATTACATGAGATATTCAAAGCCCACTTTATTATAAAATGGGCTTTCTGTTAGATGATTTTGCCTAACTGTAGGTTAATGTGAGTGTTTAAGGTAGGCCGAGCTAAGCTATGATGTTTAGTAGGTTAAGTGTATTAAATGCATTTTCAGCTTACAATATTTTCATAAGTTTATTGGAATATAACCCCATTGTAAATTGAGGGGTATTTGTAATAATGATATCTCTTCAAGGAGACGTTGTGAGCCTCTCATAGGAAAATGCATACACAGATGCATATAAATATATAATCTTTCTTTTCCATACATATGATATTCTTTAAGGATATTCAAAAATCTGGAAACAGTTGCCTCCAGGGAGATAAATGGTAGTGGGTTGGGAAACTTTTAACTGTATACGCTTTTGTACCTTTTGCATTTTGAATCAGATGAATGTATAATCTACATAAAATATTAAGATTAAAATATCACTGAATAACTTATCAGGAGTTTGGTGAACATAAGGGAAGGCCACCTATGGTGGCTGTATTTTATTCAGTGTTGGTCACTGTTGGGCACTTCATAGAGCTTATTTCATTTCATCCTCACAAGCGCCGTAGGAGGAAGGGGCCCCAGAGGGATTCATGGTTAGAATAGCAGAGTAGGAGCATTTGGCAGCTATATTCTGTGTAGGTGATAACTTTAAAGATATTTCTGTTATAAAATGTTTCAAACATACAAAAAATATAGAGAAGCAGTTTTCTATAGTTATTAAATATTGTTAATGGGTAGTCACAGAAATTATCATCCAAAGTGGGATATTCTTGAGAGAAAAAGGAGGTTCTATTTATAATTATGGTGGGATAACAAACTTAAGATGAACAGCTCTGGACAAACTGGGTTGTATGGTCCCTGGAAAACAAGGATTACTGTAAATGTGAGTCCCGCCTTGTGCTTCTCTCTGTCCCACCAAGAAAATATGATCTTGATACAGATGTTCATTGTGTCAAGGCAACCATGGCAACCATGATCTAGATACACTGTTCAAGTTTTATGCTGATCCTACCTAGGTATGTCTCAGGAACTTTCCAGAGTTTCCTTTGAGTGCTTCTAAATTTTGCATAAATGGTATGTTGTCCCTTGTCTCTTTTTAAAACCAGTAAGCCATTTTCCCTTCTTTTCCTGGAAAATTAAAGGAACAAAGACCAGGAAATAACAACGTATTAGCTAAGGTTCTGTTGATTGAAAGCAACAGAACCTAATTCTGGCTAGCTTAAACCATGCTAGGATTTAATGAAGAATACTGCAGAATCTTAGATATCTTATGACTGGGAAAGAGGAGGTTCAGGCAGTTCCTGGGATGTCAGCAACAGGTAGCTGTCAATTAACTGCCCCCACACCACCCACTGCTGCCGTCATCAATATAGCACACCACAATGGCTCCCAGCCTCTGTACGTCTGGGTTCCGGTGTTCAAATTCTAGAGACAGCAAGAGAAATACCATTGAGTCAGGGATCCTTCCCTGGGTCACACTCCCTGCATATGGTCAGAAATGCAGGATTATGTACTAAAGACACAGCTAAAGAGGACCCACTTCACCGTTTTGGGACCATTTGCAGGGGAGGCAAAATTGTGAGCTACTCACTTAAAGAGGTGATAACCATAAGTTTGCAGGAAAAAAAAATGGAGAAGAGAAGGATAACACTATCCTACGGTTTCTTCTGAAAATGGACGAAGGGAACAGCATTTCCATTTGGAAATTCTCTCCTGGCATTT
Organism: Pan paniscus; assembly: GCF_029289425.2. Lineage (NCBI taxonomy): Eukaryota > Metazoa > Chordata > Mammalia > Primates > Hominidae > Pan > Pan paniscus. The sequence continues at coordinate 2,057,610 of NC_073255.2, read as the reverse complement.
CAATATTTATGGATTCTGAATTCTGAGAAAAATCAGTTGAGAAATTAGGAAAATGGGAAGGAACATTCTAATTTTCCTGTGAAAATTACAGCTTAATAGTCAGTATAGAGAACTTACTGGCTTGAAGAAATGCACTGACTTCAAGTCAAGCAAGATGAGGAAGCACTGACATGTGGAGATGAAAGTTAAGGTGAACAGGACAGGAGCAGTAAAGGAGCCTCAGTCAGACTTTCTTGTATCTGTTGCTGTGTTACAAGTGTGTGTTCATGGCCTTGTCCACTGCTAACAGTGAACCATTTCTGCAAATAAATATTAATGTGTTCCTAGGCATAGTATATGTTTTACAAATCCTATGAGAGGTTTTCTAAGCAATGCCAAGTTTTAGAAACAAAATATGCCCTTAAATCGGCCATTTTGACAGTTGCTTCTTTCTAGTGGTATTCATCTTGCCAGGAGATCAGAATGTTATGTTATTTAAATGGTATTGGAGGGGATGATTGATGCCTTGTTTAACAATGTCATGTAAACAACGATTAAAGCATTAAGTATTTGTGGTGTTACCTTTCAATCTTCAAAGGACTTTTCTTTAGCATTTATTTTGTGATAGTATTCATTTCTTTTTAATGTTTTCTCTATTAATGCTATTGGATTTTATAATCTTGTTACAATATGTTGGCTCCTAATAATAATAAATCATCATTTGTTATCATATCTTTTAAAAACAGAAGACTACTAAAACTTTTCATATAATCCTGTTACAGAAAAAAACGACTATTTGCTTGTTATTATAGTCACTTATTATTTTTCAAAAACTTGTAAGTGTAGTGTTATGAAAATCATATGAATTTGGGAATTCCCAAGCATTCTCAGAAATTCTATTTCCTTGTTCCCAAATCCCAATGATTAATATCTGCCAGGAGTCGGAAAACAGTGAAAGGAAGTAACATCCTATGTTGGATACCTGGTAGGGTTAGTGAAGAAACGTTATTGCTGAGCTCTGTGTTACGCTCATGAATGATGCCATTGAGGAAGTCACGCTTGTTGAAAGGAACGCAGATACACAAAGAGTTTTGCTGCTGTCTGTTGGATAAGAACCCCCTGGTCGATTTCAGCTCCTACTGCAAGTTACAAAAATCAATCCAATGATAAATGAAAAGTGCCCAGTGTGCTGGGAAATAACTTATTTTTTGGCTTCAGAGGAAATTTTAGAAACAGTGCCAAGTGAAAAGTAAAAACAAACTATGAAGACGTTCATGAATTTCTCTCTGAAGCTGACAGCCGTATTTTAGCAGATGGAACTCCTACTATTAGCCCAACTCTTGGGTTGAAACAGTGTGTCCAGGAAACCCTATGTTAAAATGCAATGTGTTGGGGATATTGTTCCTCTATTTGCTTGAGTTAATTTTCAAATTAGTGTACTCTTGCTTAGCTGTGCTCTGAGGGAATGAACAAAAGATTGGTAAACTCTGATGGAGAACACTGGTCAGGCAGCGCACATAGAATCCCTGGGGATGGTGGTTCCTGACAAATGGGGGAGGAGGACCTGAGCCAGGCTTGGACTGGGCTGGAGGAACATGAAGATGGGATCTACTCACAACCCCCAAAACTGAGGGGTCCTGGTAACACATTATTTCACCCTCAGCCATGCAAATTCATTATTTTTATGGATAAAATAGCTTTAAAAAACTAATTTACATTGAAATGTTAAAATATTTCTATAGAGATTAGAAATATTTATATAGAGGTTATTGGGAATCCCCTCCTAAAGCCCAAACATAAAAACTACCAAAAAAAAATTCCGTGTAGGCTAAGATTGCAAATGACTGATGGAATGTAATTTAAATTAAACATGGAAAATATATTTCCTCTTTAATAAAGATCTAAATTCTATTCTTTTTAGGAGCCTTCAGAAATGAAATTCAACTATTAAAAATGGTATAGAGAAGCCTTTAGAAAAGAAACTTTTCTTTTGCTGTATTATATATTAAAGAACTTTGAAGAGAATAGTTCTAAAGTGTTTAATAATCGATTACACTGATGTTTCTAGGTATTGTGAGGAACACCTAGAAATTAAATCTTCATCTTTGGCAGATCAGAGGCCTATTATTTTTAGTTAAAACAATTAAAATCTGCTTTTCATAAATCACAAATTTTGCAAGTTAGCCATTAATAGTAAGTGCTTTTCAAAGTTTGGCCCAATACATGAAAAAGCCCGAAAAACATACCTGCATTAGTTTTGCCCACCACCTTCTTATGCTGGCCTCAGGAGATTTATTAACAGCATCCAGTATTTTAGGTAGGCTGGATGTGGTGGCTCATGCATGTAATCCCAGCACTTTGGGAGGCTGAGGTGGGAGGATGGCTTGAAACCAGGAGTTCAAGACCAGCCTGGTCAACCTAGTGAGCCCCTCAGTCTCTCTGAAAAGAAAAAAAAATTTAGGTATCCTGTGGCTACCTCCAAAAACAAACTCCAGAGGAACTGAATTTTCTTTATTATTTCATGTGTTGGGATAATGGCTTCCTTTGCAGTTACTTACGAAGAATTTAAGGGTCAGTAAAAATATTTTTTCATCCTTAATAATATGAATTGTCTAATTTGTGTGTGATATAATGCTAGATATTGTACCAAAAGTGTTACATAGACGTAATCCATGCCCATTTTCAAAGATAATACTAATATAGAGAATAAGAATCATTATTATTGTAGTAATTATTATTTTAGTAATAGTAGTAATAATCAAAACAATTACTTCAAACACTTATTAAACCCTTATTATGTGATAGATACTGTGTAAGCAATTTCCACATATTAGCTCCTTAAATGTGATCACTAACCCCATGAGGTAGGTAGCATTATGTCCATTTTATAGATGCAGAAACTGAGCTTTGAAGAGGGAAAGCAACTTGCCCAAGGCCATGCAGGCAGTCACTTATAAGGGTGGGGAGCGAGAAGTTGAAGTCTGAGATGTAAGTTCACAGACACGAGTACACAAACACGTACAAGATACTCGTATGACATGTGGGGTTGCTTGAAATATGTAATTGACTTTCCCCAGCACAAGAAAGTGTTTGGACAGATTTCAAAGGGATCTAACACTTCCTTAGAGGACTGCCCTACGACATTTTTCCGTGTGCTTTTCTGCCTCTTGTCCTATACTTTCGGCATTTCTTCTGCTCTTAGAGGCAATGAGTCAACAGCATATTTTTAGCACCTCCTGTGTGCATAGAAGTGGCCCCTGACTCAATGGGAGTGTATAGCTACCATGGGCCAAATCAGTGTGCTTTCCTGTTAGCCAGGGGATTATAGAAGAACACGCTACCCTGATTCCAACAGAACTTGCTGCCACTCTGATGTCTTCATTGTAAGGCCTCTAAATGAATGTTCAAGAAATTCATGTTAAAGGCACGTGTCATATGTGTAACTTGTAAACATTTGTATACTTGTCTCTGTGTCCTTACACCTCAGGCTTCAACTCTTGTTTTTACCTTTATCAATGACTACCTGTGTGCTGTGTGGCTTTGGACCAATTGCTCACCCCCTCTAAAGCTCAGTTTCTGCATCTGTAAAATGGATATAATGCCATATATACATAGATATAGATATACATACACCAATATATATACACACATATATATGTGTGTATATACATATATATATAATATACAAACTGAAATATATAGTTATATAAATATTTCAGTTTAAGTTTCAAAAATCACTGGAGGGTATTTTTATAATACCCTTCAGCAATTTTACCTGCTGCCTTTGCACATTCTGGTGAATTTCTAAATGGAAGTCTGATAGAGATTAATCTTTTAATGCATCATAAATAAAAAGGAAAATCACAGAATGATGTAGCTGGAGAGGACCCTGGGGATCTAGTATTTCATGAAAGATTAATGTACTTGATCTGTTTGTAAGTGTTTTGGAAAAATCTTCCATGGTCAAATAAAACTTGGCAATGTTGGATTAAAGTTAAATAGGTTTCTTTTTTCCTGAAGAACTTCATAGTCTGTAATATGCTAATATGTTTTGTGAATCTACAAGGAATGAAGTGTTTCAATGCTTATTTTACCCAGATTCTCATTTTGGGACAGGCTGGTCAAGCTGAGTCAGCTAGTATATTCTCTAGATGGAGATGATGGCTGATGCCTTTTTGAGAGCAAGAGAGTCCCCATGGGAAACAAGGGTATATCAGTTGCTCCATTTCATGCCAAGGATCCTCAGTCTTTAGAGGCTCAGAGAAGGCTGAAAGGCTACTCTAGGCTATCAGGGCTACCATTCATTGTGACCCATGCTACAGAGAAGCTTTGAGCTCAGTGCAAAGGAGTGACCAGCCCTTGAGAATCAGGAAAATTTATTTATTCCTGACCTAGTCCACTGAGGACATACAAGGAATGGGGCAGGAGAGTGTCACCAGCTATGGTTACAAGCTAGTCTGATTCTCTTTCATTAAGAAAACTGGTCCCTGTGAGTTTAGATTGGGAAGCACCAGGTTAAAAAAATTTTAGGCCAGGAGTGGTGGCCACTGTACTCCAGCCTGGGTGACAGAGTGAGAATCTGTCTTAAAAAAAAAAAAAAAGTTAAGTGATGTCTTCTGTTGAGGACCTCTCAGAACTTTTAATATAAAAGTGTGCATTGTGAAGAATGGGAATAGAGTGTACAGGAGTTTTAAAAGCTACTTGGTCATGAACCTCTTGCTTTGTGCAGGATTCGAGGGGCACTAACATTCTGAGGAAAATATTTTGGGAAACATTGATCTAATCCAAACTTCTCATTTTACCAGCAAACCACTGTGGGGCCCTCTAAGTTTCCTTTCTCCATCATTGTGACAAATTCATTGGAATTAATTCAATTAAACCTGGGGTCAGCTTTGAAGAGATTTATTTAGCAGGTAAATCTGTTTTGTACATTTTGAGGGAGTTCTGAGTTTCCAGAGTCAAAAACCACAGATCAATTTAACCAACCTTTATGGAATATCACCTATGGCCCAAAGACCCTTTAGCTACAGTGATGGTCTACAAAAATATAAACTGTAATTCTTGCAATACAGGAGATTAGTAATAATGGTAAATATAATGATGATGACACCATGAATAGCTAACATTTATTGAATGCCTTTCTATTAGTCAGGCACTTTACTAAGTATTTTAATCCTCCCAACAATTTATGAGGTAGGGATTATAATAATTCCCATCTTATAGTGAGGACACTGAGGTTAGGAAATTATCCTAGCCTAAATGTTAAGTATAAGCATGAATAGAAAGGTGTTATCAGCCTATAAGACATTCCTTTATGAGTGATACAAAGTCCTATATAAATTCAGAGAAAAGAAAAGTGGTTTTAGAAATCCTTGATCAGTGAGTGTGAAGCATGTGGTGGCCCGGTTACTGTTTGGTTGCCCATCTGTCCTCCCTCTGGGGATCAGCACCCCCTTACTTTGGAAGAATTGTTCTCCTTTTCACTGTAAGGTTCTTTCTGGCTATGCGATGGGGCACATTGCCTCAAACTAGCCCTGTTCCAGTCTTTGAGAACCTTGAAATTGGAACCAAGGGAAGAGGATTGCCTCTTGAATGGTAATTCTCTAAAATCTAGTCTGAGGTGCTGGTGCCTAATCCCTGGGTCTGTGGAAGGAGCTGGGCTGTGAGAGGGGAGAATGATGTTGATGTCAAGAGAGAGGCAGGTGCTAGGAGCAGAGAGATGGAGGCCTGGAGGGTTTCTGGGCTTCTCTGAGGCTTAGGGTTGAGATCATTGTCTTCATTACTGGAACAAAGGATTTACCATACCTGCTCTTCTGGGAATGAAACTGTCCTGCTTTGCAAAATAAAGTGTCATTAGAAAGAGATCTTAAAAACCCCACACCATAGACAGGTGCACAGATCCGTAGAACTGTTAATGTTCTGTGTGTTGGATGCTAAGCCAAGACTCTTAAGTATGTTATAAAGAGAAACTGGTGTGTGTAGGCTGTGCACTCCCAGGGAGATAAAAATTTAGGAACTTTATGGGTTGGGCTTGGTGGCTCCCACCTGTAATCCCAGCACTGTGGGAGGCTAAAGTGGGCAGATTGATTGAGCTGAGGAGTTCGAGACCAGCCTAGGCAACATGGTGAAACCCCATGTCTACAAAAACTACAAAAATTAGCTGGGCGTGGTGGCATGTACCTGTAGGCGGGAGGATCGCTTGAGCCCAAGAGGGAGAGGGTGCAGTGAGCCATGATTGTGCCACTGCACTCCACCTGGGTGACAGGAACTTTATGGGGAATGGGATCTTGGAGACTGAGTAGAGACTAGAGGAAAAAAGAAAAAACTACCTCCGCAACTGGCCACACTATTCTTTTAAAAAAATGTTAATTGACAAATTAAAATTGTATGTATTTACGGAGGTATAATGTGATGTTATGATATATGTATACATTGTGGAATAATTAAATCCAGAGAATTAATAGATTCATCACCTCAAAACCTATCTTTTTTGTGGTGAGAACATTTGAAATTTATTGTCTTAGCAATTTTGAAATACACAATACTTCATTGTTAACTACAGTCACCATGCTGTGCTGTAGATCTCAACAAAATGTATTCTTCCTATCTCAACTAAAACATTGTACTCTTTGACAACATTTCCCCATTCCTCTCACCCCCTCCAAAACACCCATTCTTTATGTTGAAGAGAATGGCTAAAAAGTCCCAGCAGGTTTCAACTGACGGCTTCAGTGGTTGTCCCATCACACTTCAATGTTATTAATAGAAAGGAGAGGGGCAATACATAATTCGGACAGGCAGAAAGTACCATTGTAACCACTTTCCTGACTTCACAGAAAAAGTCCTCTTGTTTTCATCTGTAAAATGGGAACTGCATGAATACCATTCTTCTTTTCTTCAGCCTCCAAAGAAAAAACAGATGCAAAGCCTTTTATCAATTGCAAAACAGTATACAATGTGTGTTATTACTCACAGTTGTCTTACTGTGACCAAACACTTTATAAGCCTGTGGCAAGTCAGCCTTACTCTCAGGAAGTGGACAATATTTGGGGAAGGAGAAGCAGCAGGATCTTTCAGGACAGTAGCCTTGGTGGGTCCAAAAATTCCTTGAGCGAAATGGGAGACAAAACTTTCTTCCTGCTTTGGGGTTTATCCTGTTAGTCTTTTCTCTCTTCACTCCTATTTTCTATGGAGAATTTCCTGGTTTTGGAGTTTGGGTGTGTTTTATAGAGAGGAGGCAGAACATCTTTAGCTCCAGCTGAATGAAAGGATACATGCAAAGGAACCTAGCACAGTATGTGGTACCCAGTTCCCCTTTAACTTGGCTTTATTCATTCACTCCTGGTAGGGCATTAATAAGGGATTTAGCCCCCTCCTATTGAAAACGATTAATTCAGGGAAGAGTTCAGGCAGTGTGGACAGATACAGTGTAGGCCAAGCCTGTTTCTAAGGCAGGAGCTGGGTAGGGAGGGTGAGAACGGCGAGAAGAATAGGGAAATATGTGTCGTCTGTGTTGCTGCTGTTGCAACCACCACAACAAACAAACAAGTGAAAAAAAAAAAAAAAGAATTGTCCATACCGGAAAGTGTGCTGTTTTGGAGGAGGCTGGGGAAAGTGTAGATGGCTCGAGTGGGTCCTGTTGGATTGAAGTCTGACAGTGGTGATTCCCTTCAACAAATGGTCGGGGTGGGAGGGTACACACACACACACACACCCCACACGCAGCGCCCAGCCTCCGATTTCAGCGCTGGCAGGAGATAACCATTCTTAGCTCGCCTTTCCAGGGTTATTTTTGGTTGAGGCTGTTCGCTGATGGCAAAAGGTTTCAGCCCCCTCCCAAATCCCTCCCCGTGCTTGTTCTAAAGAGAAACTGGTGCGAGTAGGCAGCACACTCCTAGGGAGACAGGGAGACGGGCCTGGCGCCGGAGAGGAACCCGGACTCTGCCCAAAGTCTCGCCACCCGCCGGCTGTTTTCTGGCGGAGGGTGTGCCCCGGAGGGCGGCGATCGCGCGTGAAGGCTGGGGCCAGGAGCGGGTGCAGGCGTCACCGGGGTCGGGCTAGCAGGCCCTGGAATCAGGCTTTTGGGACACCCCGAAAGTGAGTCCAACTTGGGGAGAAACTGAGGGCACCTCGGGCGGTCTGGCAGCAGAGAAGGTGGGAGGGAGAAAACTTTACAGGAAGGCAGAAGCAATCTCCGCCGAGGGAGTCAGCGAGCGGCCGCGCGGAGAGGAGGGGCGGGCGGTCCCCAGGCGGGCGGGCGCAGGGCGCCGACCTGCCGGAGAGGGGGCCCGGGCGTGAGGCGGAGTCCTGGCGTGCGGCCAGGCTGGCGGAGGCCCCTGGAAGCCTGCAGATTCCCTCCGGCCCCGGGAGCCACAGCAGGACCGGCCAGGAGGCGCCACGGAGGGGGGCCCCATCCCGGTGCTGACAGTGCCCACCGCGCCCTACGAGGACAGGCGGCCAGCCGGCGGCGGGGGTCTGTGGCGACCTATCGGCTTCTTCGAGGGCCAGCGCAACTACCTGCCCAACTTCATCCAGAGCGTGCTGTCGTCCATCGACCTGCGCGACCGTCGGTGCTGCACCACGGTGATGGGCAGCGACGGCAGGTACTTTAGCAGGACGGCCATCGAGATCGTGGTGCAGATGGCCGCGGCCAATGGGGTGAGTGTCCGGATGCCCCTCGCTTCCCACCATGCCACCGCCATGCCCTCTCCTAGCCCTTGTCCCCATGCTACCTCCGGGCCCAGCTGGGAGGCCCCTGCCCCGGCTTTGCTTCCTCACTCCCGCGTCCTCACCCTCCAGCGCCCCACTCCCGCCGTGCTCACAGCCTCCCCGGCGCACCCCGGACACTGGGTTCTATTAGTACCCACCACCCCCAAAGGTCTTGAGGGTGTCCGTCGTTCCTGGAGCCACTCCGGGCGCCCTGGACTCTTCTCCGACTCTGCACACATCCCGCACCTGCTCATTTTTCTTTCGGACATTCTCTTACCCGGCCCTGTAGATTCCAAGACAGCTCCCAGTTTTCCATATTGTTCCCAACGCGTTCACTGCCCACAGTCCCCAGACAAACTTCTTTCCCAGGCTCACAACATAGTCCCTCTGCCCTGTGCCCTTTTTGCAATAATCTGCCAGTCCCCTAAGTCTTAGCTCTGCCTATTTAACAGTAGTGGTGTCTCAGAACACACACACACACACACACACACACACACACACACACGATCCCTGACATATTTGGCAAGAGTAGGCCCTGAAGGTTTTTAATATTTTGGTTCTTTAACCCAGAGGAATTACTGAATGATTTATTTAATTAGGGTAGGGATGGAGTGGATCCATTTGTTTGATGCTAAACAGCCTGAGCTCGCAGTTCCCAGGGAGCATATCTCTAAATGGTCTGAAACGAGGTTTGCAGTGGTTTTCTTAATGCAATTCCCAACTTCTCTCCAAATGCCTTTTGACATTTGACAACATTTCATGCCTCTTCCCCTTTCGCTTTTCATCCTTGTTTTCTCTCCCTTCTCCCATGACCTCGGTAGTCTTCTGCAATCCAGATTCTCAGACTTCGGGTTTTTCTCCCTCTGCCCCTTTCCTCTCTGTCCTATAACTAAAAGCACCTTTTGGCATAGACCCGTTCCCAGTTTCCTCTTTCCCAGGTCCAGCAGCATCTCAAGGACATCTACAAGAGGGATACCTAACTTCAGGGGTATCTGAATGATATGCGGGAAACATCGTCTAAAAAGGTAATTTTATCCTTATTCATGCAACCAGACCCACACTCATAGAACTTTTCTTTAAGAGGAGTGTCTTGCAGATGTATAAATGAGTGTTAACATCTTTAAAGGCGAAACTGAACAATTCCCTGGCATTTGAATTCCCTCCTTCCTTCCCAAACCTCTCCTTTTCATTTTCTCATTTATTATTAAAAACATTTTTAAAGGATCTCCATGCTTCATATTTATCTACTATAATTCCTCCTTCTCGGTGTTGCAGTGATGGGGAAAGAGGATTTTTTAAAAAACACAATAAAAAGCAATTGGGAGAAACAGGGCCAGTGGTGTTGGGGTGGATAGTGGAATTGTGATTTTTGACTCCCATAGACAATGATGCTGGATATATGGGGTTTGATTTCTCTCTGGCTCCTCACTTGAGATTGATGAAGTTTGGCTAGAATCAGGGAGTTGAAGAGAGGTTGACAAATGGTCTTTCACTCTTCTCTGACAGGCTGTTCCTGTGGAGTGATGGAGAATAATGAGCCTTGGGAGAGCTATGGGAGCTCTCACACTCCTTCCCGAGCCAATTTTTTAGGGAGTGAGAGAAACATGGCCTGTCCAATACTTGTTGTGGGTCAGGATATTTTTGAAGCTACGGTTGTTGATTTGCATGGGAAAATTATTATGTCTTATTATTTCTTGTCCCACTTTACCATAAGGGCTCCTCAGCTTCTTACTTCAATGGGTCTTCCATGACAAACACACTTTATTAACTCAAAGAGTGGAATTTATTTTAACAGATAATTAGCATAGGTCAATATATGCTTAAAATAGAGTCAAATTAAACCTACTAGCTGTTATAAAGGACAGATGACAAAATCCACATAGAAGCATCGACTCTTAAATAATCTGAAAGTACTACTTCTAAGAGGGGCGGGCATGGGTGAATGGAATGGTGGACATGTTTCAGAATTTCAAACGCCAACTTTAACCAATCGTTTCCTCATTTTGTTCACCTTCTTGGGGGCTTATGCTAAAGTGAAGTGAATAGCCATAAGGCTGGCTTCAGGAGAAAGGTGGTCTAAAAGAACTGGATAATTATAAGCAAAATTGGTCTCGAATGATTGAAAATTGATGAGAATGTGCTTGTCTCCTGATTTGGCATCCTGAGTTAGACTCAGGAATACTGAACATGGATCCCAAAGGCTTTGGTCTTTTTTGATATCCTATTGGATATTCATAAGCAGGCTAGAAAAATAGGAAACTAGAATTTATTCTCTTTGAACTGACAAATCTGACCAGTGGGCTGCATTCTCTATATCTGAAAAATCTTGGTTTTGATTGAAAAAGTTAATTTTACAAAGCAATTTTCTTTTTTAAAATTAAATTTCATTTTTTTTGAGACAGGGTCTCACTTTTTTGCCCAGGCTGGAGTGCAATGGTACAGTCTTGGCTCACTGTAGCCTTGACCTCCCCAGATTCAGGTGATCTTCCCACCTCAGCCTCCTGAGTAGCTGGGGCTATAGGTGCACAACACTACGCACAGCTGATTTTTGTGTTTTTACTACTCATAGGGTTTCTCTGTGTTGCCCAGTCTAGTCTCAAACTCCTGATCTCAAGAGATCTGCATGCCTTGGCCTCCTAAAGTGTCATGAACCACCATGCCCAGCCTACAAAGCAATGTTCTAGGAAAAACTACAGTTACTCTTTGATTATGTAATTGCTGGAGAAGAAAAGCATGGCATTTCTAAAATGATGAACTATATTACTTATATTTTAATATCTCATAAAGTTTGAAATAGACATTTCAAAAATAAACATGTATAAAAATTTTTATGAATTAAAATATATAATCAAAAACATTTTACAATTATTTTATTATAAAATTATTATAGAATCAAAAACATTATAAATTTAAACAACTTTTTTAAAAATTTATTTTGGGATTTCCCATGGAGTGATGGAGAATAATGAGCCTTGGGAGAGCTATGGCAGCTCTCATACTCCTTCCTGGGCCAACTTTTTAGGAAATGGGAGAAATATACCCTGTTCAATGTTTATTGTGGGTCAGGATATTTTTGAAGCTATAGTTGTTGATTTGCTTCAAACTTTAAAAAAATTATTATAAAATTATGGGATGTAAAAAAATTTATTATAAAACTTTGAAATTTTCAAACTTTCAGAAAAGCAGAGAGATGAGATTAATGACACTCACAGGCAAGCATAGAACATAGATTGTAAACATTTTGCTATATTTGTGTCATGACTATTTTTTGCTTGTGTTTGAAAGTATATTAAAGAAAATGATATTTTACCCCTAAATTCTTTAGTACAGATTTCTAAAAAAATAAGAACATTTTCCTGTTTAGTTACAAAATCATCTTTTCAAACAAAATAGAAAATGGCTTTTTTATATCATTTATTACCCAGTCCACATTCAGATTTCCTCAATTATTGTGAAATGTCCTTTCATTTTTTGAGACAAAGTCTTGCTCTTTCACACAGCCTGAAGTGCAGTGAAACAATCATAGCTCATTGCAGCCTCAAACTCCTGGGCTCAAGTGATCTTCCTGCCTCAGCTTCCTGAGTAGCTAGGACTATAGGTGCACACCAACATGCCCAGCTAATTTATTGTTTTTGTAGAGATGGAGGTCTTACTACGTTGCCCAGGCTGGTCTCAAACTCCTGGCCTCAAGTGATCCTTCCAGCTTGGCCTCCCTGAAATATCTTTTGTGGCTGGTTTGTTCAAATTAGTTTCTTCTAATCAAGGGACATACATTGCATTTGATTATTTAGCTCAAGACTGTTTTAACCTGGAAAATACAAATACTCTTTGTTTATGTATTTATTTAGTGAAATTGACTTGTTGAAAAACTAGTCAGTTGTCCTGTAGAATATTTCCCCTTCTGGAAATTTCTGGTTGCTTTTTATGGTGTCATTTAACTTTTCACTCTGTTTTTTCCTGGTTAACTGGAAGTTAGTTCTAAAGGCTTTTAGGCCTGCTATAACAAAATACCAAAAACTGGATGACTTATAAAGAACAGAAATTTATTTCTCACAGTTCTAGAGGCTAGCAAGTTTAAGATCAAGGAGCATGTGGTTTTGATATCTGGTTAGGACCAACTTTCTGTTTCATAGATTGGCCTTCTTGCTGGGCCCTCACATAGTGGGAGAGACTAGCTAGCTCTCTGGGGCCTCTTTTATAAGGGCACTAATTCCAATCATGAAGCCTCTGTCCTTATGATCTAATGACCCCCTAAAGGCCCCACCTTTTAATACCAGCACCTTTGGGGTTAGGATGTCAACATATTAATTTTGGGAAGACATACACGTTCAGCCCATTGCAAGGTTTAGTTAGATTCAGGTTCAACTTCTTTTTTTAAAGACTATTTCATAGGCAATAATGTGTATTCACATCCCATCATTAGTGATGGTGAGATGATCGCAAGGTTAGGGTGATCACTGCCTATCTCCTCTGCTATATTCCCCCTTGGGTCAAGCCAGTAGTCTGTGACGTGAACTTTGTACCATGTGTATATTCAGTTATATTCTGTATCAATAGTTACTTGATTGTTTTAGCATTTATTAATTATCCTTGCTTGAGTTGATTATTTCATTAGGGGTTTCAAAATGGTGAATTTCTAATTCTCTAATTCTGTCTACATGCTTTAGCTGGCATTTTTCTATAAGCAGACCATTTTCTTCACAACTGGGTTATTTGGCTACCCTGAAACATAGTTCCTTCCGGGAAGGCAGAACATAAGTTTATTTCTGTCTTTTAAAATTTACTGGTGTTTGGAGTGAAGATTAGGTGAGCTAACTACCTCCACAGGTGACAAATGAATTTTGTTTTGTCTCACTTTTGCTTTTTTGAATATCACTGTGGCTGCTTGGATTTTTATATTTAATTTGAATGGATTAGGGAATAAATGAGAAGATAGGTTTTATCTGTTTCTGTAGTTTTTATGTGGCTGTGTGAACTTACTTTTAAAAATTCCCAGAAATATTTTAATTCCCCTTTAAAGATATAAACTATGTCATACTATAAAGCAAAAGAAAAACCAATCATGTGAAGAGTTAATAGTATCGTTTAAACGAGTAGTGGTTAAGCTTAGTTTGTAACTAATTAGTTTTTTATTTTCTTTCTACTTTTATCTGCTTCAGAGCCTCTTCAGTGGTTTAGATCTTCTATGTGTCAAATTATTCTAATCTCTTAAAAAGTTTAAGAGCTAAAATACAACACAATGACTACAAGAATGCCTTTGTACTTTTCTGGGCAGGTACACCTAAGGCAACTTCTTTTTCTCTTCTTTGTTCTCTTCTTCTTTCTTATTCTTAAATCATCTTCAATATTGGACAGATGACAGCACTATGCCTACCTCAAGATGTTTCTGACTTTCTCTTTTTTTTTTCTTTTTTTTTTTGAGATGGAGTCTTGCTCTGTCACCCAGGCTAGAGTGCAGTGGCACAATCTTGGCTCACTACAAATTCTGCCTCCTGGGTTCCAGTGATTCTCCCAACTCAGCCTCCTGAGTAGCTGTGGTTACAGGCATGCACCACCACGCCTAGCTAATTTTTTGTATTTTTACTAGAGACGGGGTTTCACCATGTCGGCCAGACTGGTCTTGAACTCCTGACCTCAAGGGATCTGCCTGCCTTGGCCTCCCAAAGTGCTGGGATTACACGTGTGAGCCACTGCGCCCGGCCGTTTCTGACTTTTTCTAAAGTCTTCTTTCTCTGGAGATGACATTATATAATAGCACTGTTCAATAGAAGTTTCTTTGATGATGGAACTGTTCTATAATCTGCATTGTCCCAGCCACTAGCCATATGTGACTACTGTAACACTTGAAATGTGGCTAGAGCAACTGAAGAACTGAATTTTGCATTTTACTGAATTTTAATTAATTAAAATAGAAATGCAAATAACCATAAGTGGTTAGTAGCTACCATACTGGACAGCAAAGATCTATAATTCAGCATTTAAAATCGATTTTGTTTTGTTTTCAAAAATGGAGTCAGACTGTTACAACCCAAAAGAACTGTAGGTTAAATTAAGGTAAATCACCAAATACTACATACATATTTGGGAAATCCAAACCAGATTTTTTCATGTGATAACCACACCCTCTTTTGACTTTAGCCTTGGAGGTAATGGAGTATGGCAGAAAAAACCCTGTATCAGCAGCTGGAAGACTCACCTTCTTTTCCTAGCTCTGCCATATATTGACCAAAAGAGTCAAAGTCCATTCAGATGGTTGAGGGGTCTTGGAATTTTGTTTTTGGTTTTCACATACAAGTTGGAGGGCAGATGCGTTAGCCTCTTGAAATACCCAGAAACCACTTGTTTCCTCATCTAAAAATCAGGTATGACAGGATCATTTAATTATCCTGGAAATCAGATGAAGCACTGCATATGGAAGCACTTTGTAACATCGATAGCACTGGGAAATGTAAAGACCTTTTACTGAAATATAAAGGTGTATGGTCAACTGAATATATCTCAGATAGTTATGATTTGACTGTATATATTGAATATAACCTCTAGTGGGCCCCTTGGTAAACAGCTTACAGTTTTGTTGCAAGTTTTAGCCAAGAGAAAATTTATTTGTTGACTAGTCATGCCCTTTATTGGCCACATGATGAGCAGCAAAGATATTAACACACAGTGCACCTTGCAGAATTCAAGAATGTCTCAGTGTCTTGTGAACTAGGAAGCTGAAATGCAGTGGTATGCAGAAGGCTGGCTCAGTAGGAGCCTTGGGAGTGTCCTCCAGATAGATGTTTGTGCAGGTTGTATTTGATTCCAGTTGGCCATGAAAAGCTGGTTGCTCTAAAGAATGAGAATATACTTGGTTTTGCATTTACTAGAACTATCTGGGGAACAAATCTTGGCGTGGAAGAAAGAAGGGAGGGAGGGAAAGCTGTGCTTCAATACCTAGGGCTTCTTTCCTGGAATGGATCTGAGAATCTGGGATTGGGTGGCTAATAGCTCATCTCTAGAAGGGAGAAAGAACTGGGTGGTGATGGCTTTGTATTTTCTATTGGAGTCCACTACAGAATAGGTGAATGGAATGGGCTGCTATGATCCAGACATTAGGGAGGACAGGTTTGTGATACATTAGAAAACTTGAATGAGCCTTTCTATGATTCTCTCTTCCCTCTTTCTGCTTCCCATTCTTAATCACCATCCGCAGGTTGTGGAATTAGCAAATCTATTATGTGAGCAATAGCAAACTTACAGGAGCCCTTGGCTCCATCTATCTCCCTGTTTGTGTCAGTTCCTTCTGGATGCTTTTAGTCTGTGTTCTTCATTCACTCTTTTTATGGGGAAGTAAAAGGAGTGGGACAGATTATGAGAACAGCTGGGTCCTCCCAGTTGCTGGGGTGGTTATTTTAAGCTTTGTTTAATGTGTCCAGAGACCCAGATGGCATTTTTAACTAAGCTGATTTATTAAATCTTGTGATAAAGCATAGTGATGTTTATTGAAAAGGCAGACACGCATCAGCAACATTATGTGTGAAACTTGCTCTAAGAATTTTCTATAAAACATCTGTTCTCTTTGAGCCTTTTGTGAACTCTGGAAGTTTGCTAGTTTCTATACAGACTTGAGGACAAGAAGTTGGAACCCACTTTTGGAGATGTCCAAGCATAGGTATTGGAATCATTAATCCTAACCCTCTCAGTTTTAAGGTCCCGGATACCCTTCTGTTAGACAACAGTAACATGAGCAAGCACTGTAATAACATTTAAACAAGATTATTTGGAAATAATGGACAAGAAAAATTAGTATACATTGTTTGGGGATTTTAAAATTAAAGATAAAAAGCTAGGGCTTCAATGACCTGTGCCAGCCCATAGCCTTAAGAGTCAATTTGCAAACACTCAAGATTTGGCCAATATGCCTCTACTACTTCTACTTAACACAGTCAAAGGGAAATTTTTAGAGTCTTTCATCTGATTTGACTCTCTTAGTTACGAATAAGAGGATATCTAGAAAATATATGTGACTTGTTAAAATGAAAATCCACCTTCTCTGAGTCTTCAAATATCTTTCATATCTTACATTTTTAGTCACATCAACTTTTGAAGTCATGTCCATAGTTGTATGAAAAAAAAATTTCAGGAACATTCAACCTCAAAAGTTCTTTTTCTTAGTCTGAAGTCGTAGAAGCATTTGACTTTTACTTTCTCTTTTTAAGTTTGTACTAGTAGGTATTTTGTATAAATATAATATTTAATTATTGCCTTTGTATTCTTTTTCTCTAGTAAACATCCTGGTTTTTAGCTGTCAATATGTAGTTTTACATTTAGGGGTTTCTAATGGAAAGAGAAAGGAATCTGAAATCAGAGGACGAGAGTTTATTCTACTTGACCAAACACATACACAATACTGGAAGGAGAGTTTTACAACAAATATTTAATATCTATGACATGTAAAACGTTTTTTGAAATCAAGAAAATTCAAACAATTCAATACAAATATCATCAATAATAACGCATGAACAGGTGGCCAACCTTATTAATAACCAGAGAAATATAAATTAAATCAATCCATCAACTTGTAAAAAAGATGAAATTACCCAGAGTTGGTGTAGGTGATGGAAAATTGTCATGTTTGTATACTGTTCATAGAAGTTAAATTGACATAACTTTTTGGTCAGGCAATTTGGAAGTATATATCTAAATTAATAGAGTAGTTTTCTAATAACCTGGGAATCTCTTAATCTAAGAATCTTTACTGTAGATTTTTCTAGAACAAATGTACAAACATCTGTGTACAAGGGTACTCACTGCAGCATTTTGCTAAGGAAAAACTCAGAAAAAATCTATATGTTCAACAGAGAACGGGTACATAATTTATGACACAACTGCACAATATACACGACTAAAATAAAGGATATAAATTTATATGTAGTATGAAAAATATGTGAATGATAGCTTGTTGGTGAAAAACAGCAATGACTGGAATATTGTGTGTAACGTAATCCTGCTTTTCTGTGTATAATGTAGGCATAGAAAATAGGATTGAAAGGACATACTCTAGTCAACAGTGTATATAGCTTGGGTGGAGGGGGTGTATAATGGGGAAGGAGAGTCCCTTTTCCTATCTATTCCATATACATCTCTGGATTTAAAAGATCATACATGCATATGCATTACCTTCAAAATTAAAATGATAAAGACAAAAGGAGAAGCTTTGGATTTGAATCATGATACAACTGTTTGCAACTTCTATGACCGTGGGGAAGTTGCCTAGCCTCCTGGGGTTTATTTCCTCATTTATAAAAATAGGGAAAGTAATAATACTTGTCTACATATCTTCTAGGGTTGTTGGGAGGATTGAATGTGATAATGGGTTACAGCATTATGAATTATTTATTCATATAACACAATTATTATAAAAATAGTTTGCTCTGATTAAAATAAAAGAAGGACGAGATCGTGTGTGTTTTTCAGTCCCAGTAGCTTTACTAACCAGAAAGCGCCTGCTGATGTGGTGATCACAGTTGCTTTGGTGCTGCTTCCTGTTGACTTTTGGCAATTCTCCACGCTGCTAGCTAAGGCTGAGGTGGCGACTGTGGAAGGTGTGATCTCCTCCCCCTCCCAGCACACATTTGTGTGCATACTCACACTCACGCACACACAAACACACACATGCACACTCTATCACAGCACATGAGGTGGCAGCAGCTGCTCCGGCATAGACTTTCACACAACATAAAGGGCTTTTTTGGTGTGGTCTGTGCATTATTTCCTGTTAAGCATGAGCTGAGTCAGTGCCATGCTTTTCCATCTGAAACCTTTCTGAGGCTCAGGCTGTGTTAAGAGCAAACCCTCTCCCCTGCATGCCCACCCCATGGCTCTCTACTGAAGCCAGATCATAATCTGCTCATTTCATGAGGATTTTCAAACCTAATGGACTGGGCCATGTGAGAGATCACTGAAAGGAACAGACCAAGCAGAGGCTAAGAGACTCCACGCTAATCTGCTGAGTCATCTGAAAATGCACAGCTGTGGGAGCTCACGGTGCTTTAAAGTACTTTGGCAGGATGTTTGTTCAGGGGGCCTGTTCCTGCAGCCCTGCTGAATGTTTGGTTAGGAGGCATAATCATTTTTTGGACAGGATCTCCCAAATATAATGTGATAGATGCTAATGTGGAATATGATACAGAAGATCCAGCTTGGATGTCATAAATAACAATAAATTGTTTAATCTTGCTGAGTTGTAAATCTATGATTGCCAGAGGTCTTTAGTTCACTGGAACATAGTATAGGGGCAGGGGCACTTAGCAAATAGGCAGTTATTATTTTCCAAACAGACAGAAACTGGTCTGATGGAATTTATCTAAAAAGGCATACACATGTATTGTAATTAATTGTGACAATTACTCAGAGAAAACACATGGCCCTAAAGAGGCTGAGGGGTTTATTTGTTCTACCTATAAATGCATATGTATATTCACCTATATTCTACCTATGTATAAGTAAGAGAATGAGTTTTTGTTTTGGGGATATATATTTATACGTATCTATACAGATAGATATACACAAACTTAATTTCTGTCTACCTATTAAGGTGCAGTGCCAGATGGAAAGTATTTTTAAACATTTAGATAGCTTATTCTATAGCATATGTGTGCATATAGCCCCCCCCATAAAGCTTTGTCTCTTTTCTGGATATATTTAACAAGAGGCTAGAACAGAGTCCAAAATGTCAGAAATGTTTGAACATTCCATAGAAATGAAGGAGGTGTTTCCAAATGACCTATGTTTCTATGGCAATAAATAGAACTTGTGCTGCGTTGGATGGGTCAGGAGTAAGGAACATAAACAGTGTAAGTATGACTATTCCAGGCAGAAATCTACCATGTAAGAACAGCTTTGTGCAGTGAGCTCAACAACATTGATCAGTTAGCAGTCCGGTTCAGTACAACATTGATCAGGTAGCAAGCCGGTTCGGCAGTGCCAGTCGGAGACACAGATGGGGACAATCAAAGAAGATGCAGGTTAGGACAAGGATGCAGACATGTACCTGTCACTAACATGGACTTCAGCAGCTTCTTAGTGAGCAGGTTTACGATCAAAGAAGAAAGACATTGTTGATATGTAAGCATGTTACAATTAATTTGCTGTTTAGTTATTAGCAAACTACATCCAGTTTTTAGTTTTTAGGTTTTTATTCTTTTTTCTTTTTTGAAACAGGTTCTTGTTCTGTCATCCAGGATGGAGTGCAGATGTTATCCAAGCTCACTGCAGCCTTAAACTCCTGGGCTCCGTGGATCCAACCACCTCAGCCTCCCAAGAAGCTGGGACTACAGGTGCACGCCACCATGCACAGCTAATTTTTCTAATTTTTTTGTAGAGATGAGATCTTGCTGCATTGCCCAGGCTGCTCTTGAGCTCCTGGCAGTGTAGATATTTCCATGTTTATACAGATGGTGGTGTAGATATTTCCATGATTATACAGATGAGTGTGTACATATTTCCATGTTTTTAAAGATGGCGGTGTAGATATTTCCATGTTTATAGAGATAGCGGTGTAGATATTTGCATGTTTATACAGATAGCGGTGTAGATATTTCCATGTTTATAGAGATGCCGTTGTAGATATTTCCATGTTTATACTGATAGCGGTGTTGGTATTTCCATGTTTATACAGATAGCGATGTAGATATTTCCATGTTTACACAGATCACGGTGCAGGTATTTCCAACTTTCTACAGATGGCGGTAAAGATATTTCCATGTTTACAGAGATAGCGGTTGATATATTTCCATGTTTATACATATACCGGTGTAGATATTTCCATGTTTATACAGATAGCGGTGTAGATATTTCCATGTTTATACGGAGAGCGGTGAAGATATTTCCGTGTTTATAGAGATAGCGGTGCAGATATTTCCATGTTTATACAGATCACGGTGTAGTTATTTCCATGTTCATATGGATACCGGTGGAGATATTTCCAGGTTTATACTGATAGCGGTGTAGATAATTCCATGTTTATACAGATCACGCTGTAGATATTTCCATGTTTCTGCAGATGGCGGTGTAGATATTTCCATATTTATATAGATGGAGGTGTAGATATTTCCTTGTTTATGTAGATGGCGGTGTAGATATTTCCATGTTTATAGAGATGGCTGTGTATATATTTCCATGTTTATAGAGATAGCGGTGTAGATTTTTCCATTTTTATACAGATAGCGGTGTAGATATTTCCATGTTTATACAGATAGCAGTGTTGGTATTTCCATGTTTATACAGATAGCGGTGTAGATATTTCCATGTTTATACAGCGGGCGGTGTAGAAATTTACATCTTAATATAGATGGTAGCTTAGATATTTCCATGTTTATACAGATGGCGGTGAAGATATTTCCATGTTTATAGAGATGGCAGAGTAGATAGTTCCATGATTATGGAGATGGCAGTGTAGATGTTTTCATGTTTATACAGATGGCGGTGTAGATAATTCCATGTTTATAGAGATGGTGGTGTAGATATTTCCATGTTTATAGAGACAGCGGTGTAGTTATTTCCCTGTTTATAGAGCCAGCGGTGTTGTTGTTTACATGTTTATACAAATGGCTGTGTAGATATTTCCATGTTTGTTCAGATAGTGGTGTAGATATATCCAAGTTTATAGAGGTAGAGGTGTAGATATTTCCATGTTTGTACAGATAGCGGTATAGATATTTCCGTCTTTAGAGAAGGAGCAGTGTAGATATTTCAAACTTACAGAGATGGCGGTGTAGATATTTCCATGTTTATAGAGAAGGCGGTGTAGTCATTTCCATGTTTACAGAGACGGCGGTGTAGATATTTCCATGTTTGTAGAGATGACGGTGTAGATATTTCCATGGTTGTAGAGATAGCGATGTGGAGATTTCAATGTTTATACACATGGCGGAGTAGATACTTCCATGTTTATATAGATGGCGGTGTAGATATTTCCATGTTTATAAAGATGGTGGTGTAGATATTTCCTGTTTATGTAGATCGCGGTGCAGATATTTCCATGTTTAAAGAGGTGGCGGTGTATATAATTCCATGTTTATACAGATAGAGGTGCAGATATTTCCATGTTTATAGAGTTAGCGGTGTAGACATTTCCATGTTTATACAGATGGCGGTGTAGATATTTCCATGTTTATAGAGATGGCGGTGTAAATATTTCCATGTTTATAGACATAGCGGTGTAGATATTTTCATGTTTATACAGATAGCGGTGCAGATATTTCCATGTTTATACAGATAGCGGTGTATATATTTCCATGTTTATACAGATAGCGGTGTAGATATTTCCATGTTTATACAGATAGTGGTGTAGATATTTCCACATTTAGAGACATAACGGTTTAGATATCTCCATGTTTATAGAGACAGCGGTGTAGTTATTTCCATGTTCATAGAGATAGCGGTGTAGATATTTCCATGTTTACAGAGATGGCTGTGTAGTTATTTCCATGTGTATAAAGATAGCGGTGTAGATATTTCCATGTTCCTGCAAATGGTGGTGTAGATATTTCCATGTTTAAAGAGACAGCCGTGTAGATATTTCCATGTTTATAGAGATAGTGGTGTAGACATTTCCATGTTTATACAGATAGTGTAGATATTTCCATTTTCACAGAGATAGCAGCGCAGATATTTCCTTGTTTATACAGATAGCGGTGTACATGTTTCCATCTTTATACAGAAAGCCGTGTAGAAATTTACAAGTTTATAGAGATAGCGGTGTAGATATTTCTATGTTTATACAGATAGTGGTGTAGAAATTTCCACGTTTATATAGATAGTGGTGTACATATTTCCATGTTTATACAGATAGCGGTGTAGATATTCCCATGTTTATAAAGACAGCGGTGTAGCTATTTCCATGTTTATAGAGGTAGCAGTGTAGATATTTACATGTTTATACAGACAGTGGTGTAGACATTTCCATGTTTATAGAGATAGCGGTGAAGGTTTTTCTCTGTTTTACAGATAGCGGTGTAGTTTTTTCTCTGTTTTACAGATAGCAGTGTAGATATTTCCATATTTATACAGATAGTGGTGTAGTTATTTCCATTTTTATAGATATAGCGGTGAAGATATTTTCATCTTTATACAGATGACGGTGTAGATATTCCCACGTTTGTACACATAACCGTGTAGATATTTCCAAGGTTATAGAGATAGCAATGTGGATATTTCCATGTTTATAGAGATAGCAGTGCAGATATTTCCTTGTTTATACAGATAGCGGTGTAGATATTTCGATGTTTACAGAGATAGCGGTATAGTTATTTCAATGTTTATACAGATAACGGTGTAGGTATTTGCATGTTTATACAGATAGCGGTGTAGATATTTCCATGTGTATATAGATGGCGGTGTAGGTATTTCCTTGTTTATACAGATAGCAGTGTAGATATTTTCATGTTTATAGAGGTAGCGGTGTAGATATTCCCAGGTTCATACAGATAGCGTTGTAAATATTTCCATGTTTCTAGAGATAGAGGTGTAGATATTACCATGTTTATACAGATAGCGGTGTAGATATTTCCATGTATATACAGGTAGCGGTGTAGATATTTCCACGTTTATACAGATAGTGGTGTAGATATATACACGTTTATAGAGATAGCGGTGTAGATGTTTCCACAACTATACACTTAGCGGTGTAGATATTTCCACATTTATACACATAGCGGTGTAGATATTTCCACGGATATAGAGATAGCGGTGTAGATATTTCAACGTTTGTTGACATAGCGGTGTAGATGTTTCCACGTTTATACAGATAGCGGTTTAGATATTTCCATGTTTATACTGACAGCGGTGTAGATATTTCCAAGTTTATAGAGATAGCCATGTAGATATTTCCATGTTTATGGAGGTAGCGTTGTAAATATTCCCATGTTCATACAGATAGCGGTGTATATATATCCATGTTTATAGAGATAGCAGTGTAGATATTTCCATGTTTATAGAGACAGCGTTGTAGATATTTCCACGTTTATAGAGATAGTGGTTTAGGTATTTCCATGTTTATACAGAAAGTGGTGTAGATACTTCCACGTTTACAGAGATAGCGGTGTAGTTATTTCCACGTTTATACAGATAGTGGTGCAGATACTTCCACATTTTTACAGATACCGGTGTAGATATTTCCACGTTTATAGAGATAGCAGTGTAGATATGTCCATGTTTATACAGATAGCATTGTAGATATTTCCACGTTTATACTGAAAGTGGTGTAGATATTTCCAACTTTATACAGACAGCTGTGTAGGTATTTCCACGTTCATAGAGATAGCGGTGTAGTTATTTCCATGATTATAGAGACAGTGGTGTAGATATTTCCACGTTTACAGAGATAGCGGTGTAGATATTTCCATGTTTATAGAGACAGCGATGTAGTTATTTCCATGTTTATGCAGATTGCTTTGAAGATATTACCATGTTTATAGAAGCAGCGGTGTGGATATTTCCATGTTAATACGGATAGGGTTGTGGAGATTTCCGTGTGTATACACGTATCGGTGTAGATATTCCAATGTTTCTACAGCTATCGGTGTAGATATTTCCATGATTATAGAGATAGCGGGGTAGGTGTTTCCAACTTTATACAGATAGCGATATAGATATTTCCGTGTTTATATAGATAGCGGTGAAAATATTTCCATGTTTATACAGATAGCTGTGTAGATATTTCCATGTTTATAGGGATAGCGGTGAAGATATTTCCATGTTTATATGGATAGCGGTGTAGATATTTCAATGTTTATAGAGATGGCGGTGTAGATATTTGCATGTTTATAGGGATAGCAGTGTAGATATTTCCATGTTTATACAAATGGCGGTGTAAATATTTCCATGTTTACAGAGATAGTGTTGTAGATATTTCCAGGCTTCTACAGATGGCGGTATAGATATTTCCATGTTTATAGAGATAGCGGTGTAGATATTTCCATGTTTATAGAGAAAGCGGTGTAGATATTTCCATGTTTATAGAGATAGCGGTACAGATATTTCCTTGTTTAAACCCATAGCAGTGAAGATATTTAGATGTTTATACAGAGAGCGATGTAGATATTTCCATATTTATACAGAGAGCGGTGTAGTTATATCCATGTTTATACAGATAGTGGTGTAGATATTTCCATGTTTACAGAGATAGCGGTGTTGATATTTCCATGTTTATACAGATAGAGGTGTAGATATTCCCATGTTTATACAGATATCGGAGTAGATATTTCCATATTTATAGAGATAGTGGTATAGATGTTTCCATCTTTATACAGATAGCGGTGCAAATATTTACTTGTTTATAGAGACAGCAGTGAAGATATTTCCATGTTTATTCTGATAGCAGTGTAGATATTTCCATGTTTATAGAGAATGCGGTGTAGACATTTCCATATTAATACACATTGTGGTGTAGATATTTCGAAGTTTATAGTGATAGCGGTGTAGACATTCCATGTTTATACAGATAGCCGTGTAGATATTTACATGCTTATAGAAATAGCGGTGTGGATATTTACATCTTTATACAGATAGCGGTGTAGATATTTCCATGTTTCTACAGATAGCGGTGAAGGTATTTCATGTTTGTTGAGATAGAGGTGTAGATATTTCCAGGTTTATACACATAGCCATGCAGATATTTCCATGTTTACAGTGATAGCATTGTAGATATTTCCATGTATATTCAGATAGCGTTGTATATGTTTCCACATTTATACAGATAGAAGTGTAGAAATTTCCATTTTTATAGAGATAGCGGTGTAGACATTTCCCTGTTTTACAGATAGCATTGTAGATATTTCCTTGTTTTTACACATAGTGGTCTAGATATTTCCATGTTTATAGAGATAGCGGTGTAGATATTTTCATGTTTATACAAACAGCGGTGTTGATATTCCCATGTTTGTACACATAACCGTGTAGAACTTTCCATGTTTATATATATAGCGGTGTAGATATTTCCATGTTTATAGAGATAGCGCTGTAGTTATTTCCACGTTAATATAGATAGCGATGTAGATTTTTCCATGTTTTAGAGATGGCATTGTAGATATTTCCATGTTTATACAGATATCAGTGTAGACATTTCGATGTTAATAGAGATAACGGTATAGTTATTTCAATGTTTATACAGACAACGGTGTAGGTATTTGCATGTTTATACAGTTAGCGGTCTAGATATTGCCCTCTTTGTAGAGATAGCAGTGCAGATATATCCTTGTTTATACAGATAGCATTGTAGATATTTCGATGTTTATAGAGATAGCGGTATAGTGATTTCAATGTTTTTACAGATAACGGTGTAGGTATTTGCATGTTTATACAGATAGTGGTGTAGATACTTCCATGTTTATACAGATAGCTGCGTAGACATTTCCATGTTAATAGTGATAGCTGTGTAAATATTTCCCTGTTTTACAGATAGCAGTGTAGATATTTCCATGATTATAGAGACAGCGGTGTAGATATTTCTATGTTTATACAGATGGCAGAGTAGATATTTCCATGTTTATACAGAGAGCGGTGTAGATATTTCTACGTTTATAGAGATAGCGGTGTAGATAATTTCATGTTTATACAGACAGCGGTGTAGAAATTTCCATGTTTATAG
The DNA here is from genome assembly GCF_029289425.2 of Pan paniscus. Taxonomy (NCBI): domain Eukaryota; kingdom Metazoa; phylum Chordata; class Mammalia; order Primates; family Hominidae; genus Pan; species Pan paniscus. The sequence goes on along the minus strand of NC_073255.2, from coordinate 2,031,293 downwards.
AGATAGCGGTGTACATGTTTACATGTTTATACAGACTGCGGTGTAAATATTTCCATGTTTATACAGATAGTGGTGTAAATATTTTCATGTTTATAGAGTTAGCGCTGTAGATAATTCCATGCTAATAGAGATAGCGGTGTAAATATTTCCATGTTTATATAGATAGCCGTGTAATTGTTTACAAATTTATAGAGATAGCGGTGTAGATATTTCCATGTTTATATAGATGGCAGTGTAGATATTTCTATGTTTATACAGATGACGGTGTAGGTATTTCCATGTTCATACAGATAGGGGTGTAGATATTTCCATGTTTATAGAGATGGCTGTGTAGATATTTCAATGTTTATAAACATAGCGGGGTACATACTTCCATGTTTATAGAGATAGCTGTGTAGATATTTCCTTGTTTATACAGATGGCGGTGTAGATATATCCATGTTTATAAAGAAAGCGGTGTAGATATTTCCATGTTTATAAAGATGGCCCTGTAGATATTTCCATGTTTGTACAGATGGCGGTGTAGATATTCACACGTTTATACAGATGGATGTGTAGATATTTCCATGTTTATTGAGATGGCGGTGTACATTTTTCCATGTTTATATAGAGAGCGGTGAACATATTTCCATGTTTATACAGATAGCGGTGTAGATATTTCCATGTTTATAGTGATGGCGGTGTAGATATTTCCATGTTTATAGAGATAGCGTTGTAGATATTTCCATGTTTATAGAGATGGCGGTGTAGGTATTTCCTTGTTTATACCAATGGCGGTGGAGATATTTCCTCGATTATAAAGATAGCGTTGTAGATATTTCAATGCTTATAGTGATAGCGGTTTAGATATTTCCATGTTTATACAGATGGCAGTGTAGCTATATCCATGTTTTTAAAGATGGCCGTGTGAATATTTCCAAGTTTATAAAGATAGTGGTGTAGATATTTCCATATTTATACAGACGGCGGTGTAGATATTTCCATGTATATACAGATGGCGGTGTAGATTTTGCCATGTGTATACAGATGGAGGTGTGGATATTTGCATGTTTATACAGATAGCGCTGTAGATATTTCCATGATTATACAGAAGACGGTGTAGATATTTCCAGGTTTATGCAGATGGCAGTGTAGATATTTCCATGTTTATAAAGATGTCGGTGTAGGTATTTCCATGCTTATTCAGATAGCAGTGTATACATTTCCATGTTTATACAGATGTCGATGTAGATATTTTGACATTTATAGAGAGAACGGTGTAGATAATTCCATGTTTACAGTGATGGCAGTGTAGATATTTCCCTGTTTATACAGATAGCGGTGTAGATATTTCCATGTTTATACAGATGGCGGTGTTAGTTCCATGTTTGTGGAGATGGTGGTGTAGATATTTTCATGTTTATAGAGATGGCGGTGTAGATATTTCCGTGTTTATAAAGATTGTGGTGTAGATATTTCCATGGTTATAGAGATAGCTGTGTAGTTATTTCCATGTTTCTGGAGATAGTGGTTTAGATATTTCCATCTATATACAAACGGCTATGGAGATATTTCCATGTGTATACAGACAAGCATTGCAGATATTTCCATGTTTATAGAGATGGTGTTGTAGATATTTCCATGTTTATACAGATGACTGTGGAGATATTTGCATGTTTATGCAGACGGCGGTGAAGGAATTTCCATGTTTATAGAGATAACTGCGTAGATATTTCCATGTTTTTGCAGATAGCGGTGTAGATATTTCCATGTTTATAGAGATAGCGGTTTACATATTTCCATATTTATACAGAGAGCGGTTAAGATATATCCATGTTTATACAGATCCCGGTGTAAATATTTCCATGTTTATACAGATGGCGGTGTAGATATTTCCACGTTTATACAGATAGCGGTGTAGATATTTCCATGTTTATACAGATAGCGAGGTAGATATTTCCATGTTTACAGAGATAGCGGTGTAGATATTTCCATCTTTGAACAGATTGCGGTGTAGATATTTCCATATTTACACAGATAGCAGTGTAGATATTTTCATGTTTATACAGATGGCTGTGTATATATTTCCATATGTATACCGATGGCAGTGTAGATATTTCCATGTTTATAGAGATGGCGGTGTAGACATTTCCATGTTTTTGGAGATTGCGGTGAAGATATTTCCATGTTTCTACAGATGGTTGTGTAGATATTTCCATGTGTATACAGTTAGCGGTGTAGATATTTCCATGTTTACACTGATGACGGTGTAGATATTTCGATGTTTATGGAGATTGCAGTGTAGATATTTCCATGTTTGTACAGATAGCGGTGTATATATTTCCATGTTTATACAGATAGCGGTGTAGATATTTCCATGTTTGTTCAGATGGCGGTGTAGATATTTCCATGTTTATTCAGATGGCGGTGTAGATATTTCCATGTTTTTACAGATGTCTGTGTTGATGTTTCCATGTTCATACAGATCGCGGAGTAGATATTTCCATGTTTATACATATGGCAGTGTAGATATTTCCATGTTTATAGAGATGGAGGTGTAGTTATTTCCGTGTTTACAGAGATGGCAGTGTAGCTGCTTCCATGTTTATAGAGATATCAGTGTAGATATTTCCATGTTTATTGAGACAGCATTGTTGATAATTCCTTGTTTATACAGATGGCGGTGTAGATATTTTCATGATAATAAAGATAGCGGTGTAGATATTTGCATGTTTTTGCAGATGGTAGTGTAGATATTTCTATGTTTATACAGATGGCGATGTAGATATTTCCATGTTTATACTGATAAGGGTGTAGGTATTTCAAGTTTACAGAGATGGCGGTGTAGATATTTCAATGTTTATAGAGATAGTGGTGTACAAACTTCCATGTTTATAGAGATGGCGGTGTAGGTATTTCCTTGTTTATACAGATGGCGGGGTAGATATTTCCATGTTTATAACGAAAGCGGTGTAGATATTTGCATGTTTATACAGATGGCGCTGTAGATATTTCCAAGTTTATACAGATGGCGGTGTAGATATTCCCATGTTTATACAGATGGAGCTGTAGATATTTCCATGGTTATTCAGATGGCTGTGTACATATTTCCATCTTTATACAGATAGCCGTGTAGATATTTCCATGTTTATACAGGTGGCGCTGTATATACTTCCATGTTTATACATTTAGCGGTGTAGATATTTCCATGTTTATACAGAAGGCGGTGTAGATATTTCCATGTTTATACAGATAGCGGTGTAGATATTTCCATGTTTATAGTGATGGCGGTGTAGATATTTCCATGGTTATAGAGATAGAGGTGTAGATGTTTCCATGTTTATAGAGATGGCGGTGTAGATATTTCCACGTTTATACAGATAGCGGTGTAGATATTTCCATGTTTATAGTGATGGCGGTGTAGATATTTCCATGGTTATAGAGATAGCGTTGTAGATGTTTGCATGTTTATAGAGATGGTGGTGTAGATATTTCCTTGTTTATACAGATGGCAGTGTAGATATTATTATGTTTATAAAGATAGTGTTGTAGATATTTCCATGTTTACAGTGATAACGCTGTAGATATTTCCATGTTTATACAGATGGCAGTGCAGCTTTTTCCATGATTTTACAGATGGCGGTGTGAATATTTCCGAGTATATAAAGATAGTGGTGTAGATATTTCCATGTTTACAGAGATAGCGTTGTGGATATTTCCATGTTTACACAGATAGCGTTGTAGCTATTTCCCAGTTTATACAGATAGCCGTGTAGATATTTCCAAGTTTACAGAGATAGCTGTGTAGATATTTCCACGTTTACACTGATAGCGTTGTAGATATTTCCATGTTTATACTGATAGCGGTGTAGATATTTCCATCTTTGCACAGATTGCGGTGTAGATATTTCCATGATTACACAGACAGCGGTGTAGATATTTCCATCTTTGCACAGATTGCAGTGTAGGTATTTCCATGTTTATTCAGGTAGCAGTGGAGATATTTCCATGTTTACAAAGATAGCACTGTAGATACTTCGATGTTTACACAAATAGCTTTGTAAGTATTTCCATGCTTATAGAGATAGCGGTTTAGATATTTCCATGTTTATACAGATGGCAGTGGAGACATTTCCATGTTTATAGAGATAGCGGTGAAGATATTTCCATATTTATACAGATAGTGTTGTAGATATTTCCATGTTTATACATATAGTGGTGTAGATATTTCCATATTTATACAGATAGTGGTGTAGATATATCCATGTGTATACAGATGGTCACGTAGATATTTCAATGTTTATGGAGATGGTGGTGTAGATTTTTCCATGTTTATACAGATGGCGGTGTAGATATTTCCATGTTTATACCGTTTGCGGTGTATATATTTCCGTGTTTATACAGATCCGGTGTAGATATTTCCATGTTTATACTGATAACGGTGTAGATATTTCCATGTTTGTAGAGATAGAGGTGTAGATATTTCCATGTTTGTAGAGATAGCGGTGTAGATATTTCCATGTTTATACTGATGGCGGTGTAGAGATTTCCATGTTTATATTGATAGCGGTGTAGATATTTCCATGTTTATACTGATGGCGGTGTAGAGATTTCCATGTTTATATTGATAGCGGTGTAGATATTTCCATGTTTTACAGATAGCGGTGTATATATTTACTTGTTTACACAGATAGTGGTGTAGATATTTCCATCTTTGCACAGATTGCAGTGTAGATATTTCCATGTTTATTCAGATAGCGGTTTAGATATTTCCATGTTTACACAGATAGCTCTGTAGATATTTCCATGTTTACACAGAGATCGATGTAAATATTTCCATGTTTATAGAGATAGTGTTTTGGATATTTCCATGTTTATATAGATAGCAGTGTAGACATTTCCATGTTTATAGAGATAGCAGTGTAGATATTTCCATATTTATACAGATATTGTTGTAGATATTTCCATGTTTATTCAGATGGCGGTGTAGATATGTCCAGGTTTATACAGATGGTGGTGTAGATATTTCCATGTTTAAACAGATAGCTGTGCGGATATCTCCCTGTTTATACAGATCGTGGTGTAGATATTTCCACGTTTATACAGATAGCGGTGTAGATATTTCCATGTTAAAAAAGGTAGCGGTGTAGATATTTCCACATTTATACAGATCGTGGTGTAGATACTAACATCTTTCCACAGATGGCAGTGTAGGTATTTCCATGTTTATAGAGATAGGGGTGTAGATATTTTCATGTTTATGCAGATAGTGGTGTATATATTTCCATGTTTATACAGATCGCAGTGTATATATTTCCATCTTTCTTCATATGGCAGTGTAGATATTTCCATGTTCATACAAATGGCGGTGTAGGTATTTCCATGTTTATTCAGATGGCGGTGTAGATATTTCCATGTTTATGCAGATGGCGGTGTAGATATTTCCATGTTTATAGAGATGGTGGTGTACATATTTCTATTTTTATAGAGAAAGCTGTGTAGGTATTTCCATGTTTATAGAGATGGCTGTGAAAGTTTTTCCATGTTTATAGAGATAGCGGTGTAGATATTCCCGTGTTTATACCGATAGCGGTGTAGATATTTCCATGTTTATAGAGCTCGCGGTGTAGATAGTTCCATGTTTATGGAAATGGCTGTGTAGATATTTTCATGTTTATAGAGATGACGGTATAAATATTTCCATGTTTATAGAGATAGCGGTGTAGATATTTCCATATTTATACAGATGTCTCTGTAGATATATCCAAGTGTATACAGATTGCCGTGTAGACATTTCCGTGTTTATAGAGATGGAGGTGTAGGTATTCCCATGTTTATACAGATGACTGTGTAGGTATTTCCATGTTTATACGGATGGCGGTGTAGATATTTCCATGTTTATACAGACAGCGGTGTGGATATTTCCATGTTTATACAGATGGTGGTGTAGATATTTCCATGTTTATACAGATAGCGGTGTAGATATTTCCATGTTTATACAGATATTGGTGTAGATATTTCCATGTTTATACCGATGGCGGTATAGATATTTCCAGGTTTATACAGATGACGGTAAAGATATTTCCATGTTTATTCAGATAGCGTTGGAGATATCTCCCTGTTTATACATATCGTGGTGAAGATATTTCTATGTTTATACAGATAGCGGAGTATATATTTGCATGTTTATAAAGTTAGCGGTGTAGATATTTCCATATTTATACAGATCGTGGTTTAGATATTTCCATCTTTCCACTAATGGCAGTGTAGATATTTCCATGTTTATACAGCTGGTGCTGAAGATATTTCCATGTTTATATAGATGGCTGTGTCGATATTTCCATGTTTATACAGATAGCGGTGTAGATATTTCTGTGTTTATACAGATGGCGGTGGAAATAGTTCCATGGTTATGGTGATGGCGGTGTAGATATTTCCATGTTTATAGAGATGGTAGTGTAGATATTTCCATGTTTAAAGAGATGGTGGTGTATATATTTCCATGTTAATACAGATGACTATGTAGATATTTCCATGTTTATAGAGATGGCGGTGTAGATATTTCCATGTTTATAGAGATAGTGGTGTAGATATTTCCATGTTTATACAGATAGCAGTGTAGATATTTCCATCTTTGCACAGATTGCGGAGTAGATATTCCCATGTTTACACATATAGCGGTGTAGATATTTCCATCTTTCCACAGATTGCGGTGTAGATATTTACATGTTTATTCACTTAGCAGTGTATATGTTTCCATGTTTACACAGATAGCTCTGTAGATATTTCCATGTTTACTCAGATAGCGTTGAAAATATTTCCAGGTTTATAGAAATAGCGGTTTAGATATTTCCATGTTTATACAGATGGCGGTGTAGACCTTTCCATGCTTATAGAGATAGCGGTGAAGGTATTTCCATCTTTATACAGATGGCGGTGTAGATATTTCCATGTTTATACAGACTGCGTTTTAGCTATTTCTGTGTTTACGCAGATGGTGGTGTAGATAATTCCAAGTTTATAGAGATGTCGGTGTAGATATTTCCATGTTTATAGAGATAGCGGTGTAGATATTTCCATGTTTATACAGCTCACGGTGTAGATATTTCCATCTTTATACAGATGGCAGTGTAGATATTTCCATGTTTATACAGATAGTGGTGTAGATATTTCCAAGTTTATACAGATGGCTGTGTAGATATTTCCGGGTGTATACAGATGGCTGTGTAGATATTTTCATGTTTATAGAGATGGTGGTGTAGATATTTCCATGTTTATAAAGATGACGGTGTAGATAGTTCCATGTTTATACAGATGGTGTGGTAGATATTTCCATGTTTATACAGAGAGCAGTGTAGATATTTCCATGTTTATACAGATAGCGGTGCAGATATTTCCATATTTATACAGATATCGGTGTAGATATTTCCATGTTTATACAGATTGCTGTGTAGACATTTCCATGTTTATACAGATGGCATTGTAGATATTTCCAAGTTCATATAGATAGCGGTGTAGACATTTCCATGTTTTACAGATAACGGTGTAGATATTTCCATGTTTGTAGATATAGCGGTGTAGATATTTCCATGTTTACACAGATAGCGATGTGGATATTTCCATCTTCATACAGATCGTGTTGCAGATGTTTCCATGCTTATACAGATCGTGGTGCAGTTAGTTCCATGTTTATACAGGTAGTGGTGTAGCAATTTCCATGTTTATACAGATCGTGGTGCAGAAATTTCCAACTTTTTACAGATGGCAGTATGGATATTTCCATGTTTACACAGTCGGCGGTGTAGATATTTCCATGTTTATAGAGATGGCGGTGTAAGTATTTCCATGTTTATAGAGATAGCGGTGTAGATATTTCCATGTTTATGCAGATAGCGGTGTAGATATTTCCATGCTTACAGAGATAGAGGTGTAGATATTTCCATGTTTACACAGATAGCTGTGTAGATACTTCCATGTTTATACAGATGGCGGTGTACATATTTCCATGTCTATACAGATAGCAGTGCAGATATCTCCTTGTTTATACAGATCGTGGTGTAGATATTTCCATGTTCACAGATATAGCGGTGTAGATATTTCCATCACTGCACAGATTGTGATGTAGATATTTCCATCTTCACACACATAGCGTTGTACATATTTCCATGTTTACACAGATAGCTGTGTAGATATTTCTATGTTTACAGAGACAGGGATGTAGTTATTTCCATGTTTATACAGATAGCGCTGTAGATATTTCCATGTTTATACAGATAGCGGTGTAGATGTTTCCGTGTTTATAAATTTATCCGTGTAGATATTTCCATGTTTATACAGATAGTGGTGGCGATATTTCCATGTTTATACAGACAGCGGTGTAGATATTTCCATGTTTATACAGATAGCGGTGTAGATATTTCCATGATTACACAGATAGCAGAGTAGATATTTCCATGTTTATACAGAGAGTGGTGTAGATATTTCCATGTTTATACAGATTACCGTGAAGGTATTTCCATGTTTATAGAGATGGCGGTGTAGATATTTCCATGTTTATAGAGATAGCCGTGTAGATATTTCCATGTTCATACATATAGCAGTGTAGACATTCTCATGTTTATAGAGATAGCAGTGTAGAGATTTCCATATTTATACAGATAACATTGTATATATTTCCATGGTTATACAGATCGTGGTGTAGATATTTCCATGTTTATACAGATAGCAGTGTAGACATTTCCATGTTTATACAGATAGCGCTGAAGATATTTCCATGTTTACAGATATAGCGGTGTAGATATTTCCATATTTGCATAGATTGCGGTGTAGATATTTCCATCTTTACACAGATAGCGGTGTACATATTTCCATGTTTACACAGATAGCTGTGTAGATATTTCCATATTTACACAGATAGTGTTGTAGATATTTCCATGTTTATAAATATAGCGGTGTAGATATTTCCATGTTTATACAGATAGCGGTGAAGATATTTGCATGTTTATACAGATAGCGTTGGAGATATTTCCATGTTTATACAGACAGCGGTCTAGATATTTCAATGTTTATACACATAGTGGTGTAGATATTTCCATGTTTATGCAGATAGCGGTGTAGATATTTCCATGTTTGTACAGATGGCAGTGTAGATATTTTCATCTTTATACAGACGGCGGTGTAGATATTTCCATATTTATACAGATGGCGGTGTAAGAATTTGCATGTTTATACAAATGGCGGTGTAGATAATTCCATCTTTATACAGATAGCAGTGTAGATATTTCCATGTTTGAACAGATGGCGGTGTAGATATTTCCATGTTTGTATAGATGACGGTGTAGATATTTCCTTGTTTATAGAGATGGCAATGTAGTTATTTCTATGTTTATACAGATGGCAGTGTAGACATTTCCATGTTTATTCAGATAGAGATGTAGATATTTCCACGTTCATAGAGATGATGGTGTAGATATTTCCATTTTTATAGAGATTGCGGTGTAGATATTTCCAAGTTTATACAGATGGCATTGAAGATATTTCCATGTTTATACAGATGGCGGTGTAGGTATTTCCATGTTTATGGAGATGGCGGTGTAGATATTTCCATGATTATACAGATTGCGGTGTAGATATTTCCATGATTACACAGAGAGCGGTGCAGATATTTCCATGTTTATACAGATTGCGGTGTAGGTATTTCCATGTTTCTAGAAATAGCGGTGTAGTTATTTTCATGTTTATACAGACAGTGGTGTTCATATTTCCATGTTTATGGTGATAGCAGTGTAGATATTTTCATGTTTATATAGATAGTGGTGTAGTTAATTCCAATATTATACAGATAGCGGTGTTGGTATTTGCATGTTGATAAAGTTGGCTGTGCAGATATTTCCATGCTTATACAGATGGCAGTGTAGATATTTCCATGTTTATTCAGATGGTGGTGTAGATATTTCCATGTTTATACAGATGACTGTGTAGAGATTTCCATGTTGATACAGAAGGCAGCGTAGATACTTCCATATTTATACCGATGGCGGTGTAGATATTTCCATGTTTATACAGATAGTGATGCAGATATTTCCATGTTTATACAGATGATGGTGTAGATATTTATATTTTTATAGAGATTGCGATGTAGATATTCCCATGTTTATAGAGATAGTGGTGCAGATATTTCCATTTTTATACAGGTGGTGCTGTAGCTATTTCCATGTTTATGGAGATGGCGGTGTAGATATTTCCAAGCTTATACAGATGGCGGTGTAGATATTTCCATGTTTATAGAGATATCGGTGTAGATATTTCCATGTTTATACAGATAGCGGTGTAGGTATTTCCATGATTACACAGATAGCGGTGTAGATGTTTCCATGTTTATACAGATGGTGGTGTAGATCTTTCCATGTTTATACAGATAGCGGTGTAGTTATTTCCATGTTTATGCAGATAGCGGTGTTGATATTTCCATGTTTATAGGGATAACGGTGTAGATTTTTCCATGTTTACACAGTTAGCGGTGTAGGTATTTCCATGTTTGTACAGATAGCGGTGTAGATATTTTCATGTATATACAGACGGCTGTGTAGGTATATCCATGGTGATACAGATGGCTATGTAGAAATTTCCATGTTTATACAGATGGTGGTGTAGATATTTCCAGGTTTATACAGACGACTCTGTTGATATTTCCATGTTTATACAGATGGCGATGTAGATATTTCCATGTTTATACCGATGACGGTGTAGATATTTTCATGTTTATACAGACGGCTGTGTAGATATTTCCATCTTTATACAAATGGCAGTGTAGATATTTCCATGTTTATACAGAGGACGGTGTAGTTATTTCTAAGTTTATACAGATGGCGGTGTAGATATTTCCATGTTTATAGAGATGGCGGTGTAGATATTTCCATGTTTATACTGATGGCGGTGTAGATATTTCCATATTTATACAGGTGATGGTGTAGATATTTCCATGTTTATACGGATAACAGTGTACGTATTTCCATTTTTATACATATGGCAGTATACATATTTCCATATTTATACAGATGGTGGTGTAGATATTTCCTAGTTTACAGAGACGACTGTGTAGATATTTCCTTGTTTATACTGATAGCAGTGTTGATATTTCCTTGTTAATACACATGGCGGTGTACATATTTCCATGTTTATACAGATGGTGGTGTAGACATTTCCATGTTTATACAGATGGCTGTTTAGGTATTTCCATGTCTATACAGATAGCCGTGTAGATGTTCCAATGTTTACACAGTAGCGGTGTAGATATTTCCATGTTTATGCAGATGGCAGTGTAGCTATTTCTAGGTTTATACAGATGGCTGTGTAGATATATCCATGTTTATACAGATGGCAGTGAAGATATTTCCTTGTTTATACAGATGGTGGTGTAGATATTTCCATGTTTATACAGATGATTGTGTAGATATATCCAAGTTTCTACAGATGGCGGTGTAGATATTTCCATGTTTATACAGATGGTGGTGTAGATATTTCCATGTTAATAGAGATGGGGGTGTACATATTTCCATGTTTATACAGATGGCGGTGAAGGTATTTCCAGGTTTGTACAGATGGCGGTGAAGATATTTCCTTGTTAATACATATGACACTGTAGATATTTCCATGTTTATTGAGAAAGCGGTGTAGATATTTCCATCTTTATACATATAGCGGTGTAGAGATTTCCATGTTTAAACAGATAGTGTTGTAGTTATGTCCATGTTTACCCAGATAGTGGTGTAGATATTTCCATGTTTACATAGTTAGCGGTGTAGATATTTCCAGCTTTACATAGAAAGATGTATAGATATTTCCAAGTTTATATACCTGGCGGTGTGGATATTTCCATGTTTATACACAGAGTGGTGTAGATATTTCCATGTTTATACAGGTCATGGTGTAGATATTTCCATGTTTATACTGATAGCGGTGTTCGTAGTTCCATGTTTATACAGATGGCAGGGTAGATATTTCCATATATATACAGATGGTCGTGTAGATATTTCCAGGTTTATACAGACGACTGTGTAGATATTTCCGTGTTTATACTGATGGCAGTGTTGATATTTCCATGTAAATACAGATGGCTGTGTAGATATTTGCATGTTTATAGAGATGGTGGTGTAGATATTTCCATGTTTACACAGATGGCGGTGTGGCTATTTCCATGTTTTTACAGATGGCAATGTAGATATTTCCATGTTAATACACATAGCGATGTATATATGTCCATGTTTATACAGATAGCGGTGCAGATATTTCCATGTTTATACAGATAGCGTTGTAGATATTTCCATGTTTATAGAGATGGCGGTGTAGATATTTCCATGTTTATAGAGATAGCGTTGGAGATATTTCCTTGTTTATACAGATAGCGTTGGAGATATTTCCATGTTTATAGAGATGGCAGTGTAGATATTTCCAAGTTTATACAGATAGCGGTGTAGATATTTCCATGTTTACACAGATAGCGTTGTAGGTATTTTCATGTTTATAGAGATAGCGGTGTAGATATTTCCATGTTTATACAGACTGCTGTGTAGATATTTCCATGTATATACAGATGGCAGTGTATGTATTTCCATGCTTATACAGATGGAGGTGTAGATACTTCCATGTTTCTACAGATGACTGTGTAGATATTTCCATGGTTTTACAGATGGCGGTGTAGTTTCTTACATGTTTATACAGATAGCGGTGTGGCTATTTCCATGTTTATACAAATAGCGATGTAGATATTTCCATGTTTATACAGAAGTCTGTGTAGATATTTCCATGTTTATACAGATAGCGGTGTAGATATTTCCATCTTTACTGAGATGGCTGTGTAGATATTTCCATGTTTATGCAGATGGCACTGTAGATATTTCCATGTTTATACAGATAGTGGTGTAGGAATTTCCATGTTTATACAGATGACTGTGTAGATATTTCCATGTTTATAGAGATGGCGGTGTAGATAATTCCATGTTTATAGAGATAGAAATGAAGATATTTCCAGGTTTAAACAGACAGCGGTGTAGACATTTCCATGTTTATAGATATAGCGGTGCATGTATTTCCATATTTATACAGATAGTGGTGTAGATATTTCCATGTTTATACAGATAGCGGTGTAGATATTTCCATGTTCATACACATAGCAGTGTAGTTGTTTCCATGTTTATAGAGACCACTGTGTATATATTTCCATGTTTATACAGATGGCGGTGTAGATATTTCCATGTTTACAGAGATAGCCGAGTAGATATTTCCATGTTTCTACAGATAGCTTGGTAGTTATGTCCATGTTTATAGAGATAGCGGTGTAAATATTTCCATATTTACTGATAGCCGTGTTGATATTTCCATGTTTATTCAGATAGCGCTGTAAATATTTCCATGTTTATACAGATAGCGGTGTGGCTATTTCCATGTTTATGGAGATAGCGATGTAGATATTTCCATTTTTATAGAGATGGCTGTGTCGATATTTCCATGTTTATACTGATGGCAGTGTAGATATTTCCATGTTTATACACATAGTGGTATAGATATTTACATGTTTATACAGATGACTGTGTAGGTATTTCCATGTTTATACAGATGGCAGTGTAGATATTTCCATGTTTTTACAGATAGTGGTGTTGATATTTCCATGTTCATACAGATCGCGGTGTAGATATTTCCATGTTTATACAGATAGCGATGGAGATATTTCCTTGTTTATACAGATAGTGGTGTAAATATTCCCAAGTTTATACAGATATCGGTGTAGATATTTCCATGTTTATACAGGTAGCGGTGTAGATATTTCCATGTTTATACGGATGGTGGTGTAGCTATTTCCATCTTTCCACAGATGGTGGTGTAGATATTTACATGTTTATACAGATCGGACTGTAGATATTTCCAAGTTTATACAGATAACGCTGTAGCTATTTCGATGTTCATGCAGATGTCGGTGTATATATTTCCATGTTTATAGAGATGGCGGTGTAGATATTTCTATTTTTATAGAGATAGCGGTGTAGATATTTCCATGTGTATAAAGATGACGGTGTATGTATTTCCATGTTTATAGACATAGTGGTGTATATATTTCCATGTGTATACCGATAGAGGTGTAAATATTTCCATGTTTATACTGATGGCAGTGTTGGTATTTCCATGTTTATAAAGATAGCGGTGTAGATATTTCCATGTTTATACAGCTTGCGGTGTAGGTATTTCGGTCTTTATAGAAATGGCAATGTTGATATTTAAATGTTTGTAAAAATAGCGGTGTAGTTATTGCCGTGTTGATACAGATGGCGGTGTAGATATTTCCATATTTATGGAGATGGCGGTGTAGATATTTTCCTGTTTACAGAGATGGCCGTGTAGATATTTCCATGTTTATAGAGATGGCGGTGTAGATATTTTCCTGTTTATAGAGATGGCCGTGTAGATATTTCCATGTTTATACAGATGGCTGTGCAGATATTTCCTTGTGTATACAGAGGGCAGTGTAGATATTTCCATGTTTTAAGAGATGGTGGTGTAGATATTTCCACGTTTATAAAGATGACTTTTTAGATATTTCCATGTTTATACAGATGGCGGTGAAGGTATTTCCATGTTTATAGAGATAGCGGTGTAGATATTTCCATGTTTGTAGAGATAGCGGTGTAGATATTTCCATGTTTATACAGATGTTCGTGTAAATATTTCCATGTTTATAGAGATGACGGTGTAGATATTTCCATGTTTGCACACAAAGCGGTATAGATATTTCCATCTTTGCATAGATTGTGGTTTATGTATTTCCATGTTTATTCAGGTAGCGGTGTACATATTTCCATGTTTACACAGATATCTCTGTAGATATTTCCATGTTTACACAGATAGCATTGTAGATATTTCCATGTTTATAGAGATAGTGGTTTAGATATTTCCATGTTTATACAGATAGTGGTGTAGATATTTCCATGTTTACAGAGATAGCAGTATAGATATTTCCATATTTATACAGATAGCGGTGTAGATGTTTCCATATTTATACAGATAGCGGTGAAGACATTTCCGTGTTTATACAGACAGCGGTGTAGATATTTCCGTCTTTAAAGGGATAGCGGAGTTGTTATTTCCGTGTTTATACAGATTGCATTGTAGATATTTGCATGCTTATACAGATAGCATTGTAGGTATTTCCATGTCTATACAGATAGCGGTGTAGATATTTCCATGTTTTTACAGATGGCAGTGTAGATATTTCCATGTTTATACAGATGGTGGTGTAGATATTTCCATGTTTACAGAGATTACGGTGCAGATATTTCCATCTTTGCACAGATTGCGGTGCAGGTATTTCCATCTTTACACAGATAGCGGTGTAGATATTTCCAAGTTTACACAGATAGCTGTGTAGATATTTCCATGTGTACACAGATAGCGTTGTAAGTATTTCCATGTTTACACAGATAGGGTTGTAGATATTTCCATGTTTACACAGATAGCGTTGTAGATATTTCCAAGATAACACAGATGGCTGTGTAGATATTTCCATGTTTACACAGATAGCATTTTAGATATTGCCATGTTTATACAGATAGCGGTGTAGTTATTTCCATGTTTATACAGATAGCGGTATAGTTATTTCCATGTTTATAGAGACAGCGGTGAAGATATTTCCATGTTTATACAGATGGCTGTGTAGATACTTCCATGTTTAAAGAGATGGCAGTTTATATATTTTCATGTTTATAGAGATGTTGGTGTAGATATTTCCATATTTATGCAGATGACTCTGTGGATACTTGCATGTTTATACAGATGGCGGTGTTGATATTTCCATGTTTATAGAGATAACGGTTTAGGTATTTCCATGTGTATAAAGATAACGGTGCAGATATTTCCATGTTTACAGAGATAGTGGTGTAGATATTACCATGTTTATGAAGATGCCGGTGTAGATATTTCCATGTTTATACAGATGGCAGTGTAGATATTTCCATGTTTATATAGATGGCGGTGTAGATAACTCCATGTTTATACAGATAGCGATGCAGTTATTTCCACGTTTTTAAAGATGGCGGTGTAGATATTTAGATATTTATACAGATAGCGGTGTATATATTTCCATGTTTATACAGATGGCGGTGTAGATATTCCCATGTTTATACAGATGGCGGTGTAGATATTCCCTTGTTTACACAGATAGCAGTGTAGATATTTCCATGTTTATACAGATATCGGTGTGGATGTTTCCACGTTTATACAGATAGCGGTGTAGATATTTCCACGTTTTACATATAGCGGTGTAGACACTTCCATCTTTATACAGATAGCGGTGTAGATATTTCCATGTATACACAGATTGCGGTGTACATATTTCCATGTTTACACAGATAGTGTTGCAGATATTTCCATGTTTATAAAGATAGCGGTGTAGATATTCCCATGTTTATACAGATGACTGTGTAGATATTTCCATGTTTGTGCAGATGGCGGTTTAGATATTTCCATGTTTATGCAGATAGCGGTGTAGATATTTCCATGTTTATACAGATAACGCTGTAGTTATTTCCGTCTTTGCACAGACTGCCGTGTAGATATTTAAATGTTTACTCATACAGCGGTGTAGATATTTCCATGTTTATAAAGATGGCGGTGTATATATATCCATGTTTATGCAGATGGTGGTGTAGATATTTCCATGTTTATAGACATGGCGGTGTAGATATTTTTATGTTTATAGATATAGCGGTGTAGATATTTCCATGTTTATAAAAATGGCGGTGTAGGTATGTCCATGTTTATAGAGATATAGGTGTAGATATTTCCATGTTTATACAATTAGTGGTGTAGATATTTCCATGTTTATAGAGATAGTGGTGTGGTTATGTCTATGTTTATACAGACAGCGGTGTAGATATTTCCATGTTTATACCGCTCGCGGTGTAGCTATTTGCAACTTTATACAGATGGCATTGTAGGTATTTCCATGTTTATGCAGATAGTGGTGCAGGTGTTTCCATGTTTATACATATAGCGATGTAGGTATTTCCATGTTTATAGAGATGGCAGTGTAGATATTTTCATGTTTATACAGATGGAGGTGTAGATATTTCCATGTTTATACAGACGACTGTGTAGATATTTCCATGTTTTTACAGATGGCCGTGTAGATATTTCCATGTTTATACAGATAGCGGTGTGGCTATTTCCTTGTTTATGGAGATAGCGGTGTAGATATTTCCATGTTTATAGAGATGCCTGAGAGGATAATTACATGCTTATACAGATGGCAGTGTAGATATTTGCATGTTAATACAGATAGTGGTGTAGATATTTCCATGTTTATACAGATCACTGTGTAGGTATTTCCATGTATTTACGGATGGCGGTGAAGATATTTCCATATTTATAGAGATAGCCATGTAGATATTTCCATGTTTATACAGATAACGGTGTAGACATTTCCATGTTTATAGAGATAGCGGTGTAGATATTTCCAAGTTTACAGTGATAGCGGTGTAGATATTTCCATATTTATAGTGATAGCCGTGTAGATATTTCCATGTTTATTCAGATGGTGGTGTAGATATTACCATGTTTATGCAGATAGCCGTGTGGCTATTTCCTTGTTTATACAGATGGCAGTGTAGATATTTCCATATTAATACAGATAGCGGTGTAGCTATTTACTTGATTATACAGATGTCGGTGTAGATATTTCCATGTTTATACAGATAGCGGTGTAGATATTTTCATGTTCATGCTGATGGCGGTGTAAATATTTCCATGTTTATTCAAATGGCGTTGTAGATATTTCCATGTTTATACAGAGAGTGGTGTAAATATTTCCATGTTTATACAGATGGGAGGGTAGATATTTGCATGTTCATATAGATGGCGGTATAGGTATTTCCATGTTTATACAGATAGCAGTGAAGATATTTCCATGTTTGTAGAGATGGTGGTGTAGATATTTCCTTGTTTATTCAGATGACGGTGTAGATATTTCCATGTTTATAAAGACAGCGGTGTAGATATTACCATGTTTATGAAGATGCCGGTGTAGATATTTCCATGTTTATACAGATGGCAGTTTAGATATTTCCATGTTTATATAGATGGCGGTGTAGATAACTCCATGTTTATACAGATAGCGGTGCAGATATTTCCACGTTTTTAAAGATGGCGGTGTAGATATTTAGATATTTATACAGATAGCGGTGTAGATATTTGTATGTTTATGCAGATAGCGGTGTAGACATTTCCATTTTTATACAGATAGCGTTGTAGATTTTTCCAAGTTTACACAGATAGCGGTGTTTATATTTCCATGTTACAGCGATAGCGTTCTAGATATTTCCATGTTTATAGAGATAGTGGTGTAGATATTTACATGTTTATACAGATGGCGGTGTAGATATCTCCATATTAATAAAGATAGTGGTTTAGATATTTCCATGTTTATAGTGATGGCGGTGTAGATATTTCCATGTTTTTAGAAATAACGATGTTGATATTTATATGCTTATAAAGAAACTGGTATAGATATTTCCTTGTTTATATAGATAGCGGTGTAGACATTTCCTTGTTTATAGAGATAGCGGTGTAGATATTGCCATGTTTATAGTGATAGCGATGTAGGTATCTCCATAATTATAGAGATAGCCGTGTATGTTTTTCCATGTTTATACAGATGTCGGTGTGGATATTTCCATGTTTATGAAGATAGTGGTGGAGATATTTCTATGTTTATACAAATCACTGTGTAGATATTTCCATATTTATACAGATGGCATTGTAGGTATTTCCATGTTCATACAGATGGCGGTGTAGATATTTACTTGTTTATACAGATGGCGGTGTAGATATTTCCATGTTTATAGAGATAGTGGTGTAGATATTTCCATCTTTATACAGATGACGGTGTAGATATTTCCCTGTTTGTAGAGATAGCTGTGTAGATATTTCTATGTTTATACAGAGAGCTGTGTAGATGTTTCCATGTTTATATTATACAGAGAGCCGTGTAGATATTTCCATCTTTATAGAGATAGCGGAGTAGTTATTTCCATGTTTATACAGATAGCGGTGTAGATATTTTCATGTTCATGCTGATGGCGGTGTAAATATTTCCATGTTTATTCAAATGCCGGTGTAGATATTTCCATGTTTATACAGATAGTGGTGTAAATATTTCCATGTTTATACAGATGGTAGGATAGATATTTGCATGTTCATATAGATGGCGGTGTAGGTATTTCCATGTTTATACAAATAGCAGTGAAGATATTTCCATGTTTGTAGAGATGGTGGTGTAGATATTTCCTTGTTTATTCAGATGGCTGTGTAGATATTTCCATGTTTATAAAGACAGCGGTGTAGATATTACCATGTTTATGAAGATGCCGGTGTAGATCTTTCCCTGTTTATACAGATGGCAGTGTAGATATTTCCATGTTTATATAGATGGCGGTGTGGATAACTCCATGTTTATACAGAAAGCGGTGCAAATATTTCCCAGTTTTTAAAGATAGCAGTGTAGATATTTAGATATTTATACAGATAGCGGTGTAGATATTTCTGTGTTTATGCAGATAGCGGTGTAGATATTTCCATTTTTATACAGATAGCGGTGTAGATTTTTCCAGGTTTACACAGATAGCGGTGTTTATATTTCCATTTTACAGAGATAGCGTTCTAGATATTTCCATGTTTATAGAGATAGTGGTGTAGATATTTACATGTTTATACAGATGGCGGTGTAGATATCTCCATGTTTATAAAGATAGTGGTTTATATATTTCCATGTTTATACCGATGGCGGTGTAGTTATTTCGATGTTTATACAGAGGGCGGTGTAGACATTTCCATGTTTTTACAGCTGGCGGTGTAGATATTTCCATGTTTATTCAAATAAAAGTCTAGATATTTCCATGTTTATACAGATAGCGGTGAATGTATTTCCAGGTTTATAGAGATAGCGGTGGGGATATTTCCACACTTATACAGATCGTGGTGTAGATATTTCCATGTTTATATAAATAGCGGTGTAGGTATTTCCAAGTTTATAGAGATAGCGGTGTAGATATTTCCATGTTTACAAGATAGAGGTGTAGATATTTCCATATTTGCACAGATAGCTGTGTAGATATTTCCATGATCATACAGATAGCGGTGTACATATTTCCAACTTTACACAGATAGCGGTGTAGATATTTCCATCCTTGCACAGATTCTGGTGTAGATATTTTCAAGTTTACAGAGATGGCTGTGTAGATATTTCCATGTTTATAGAGATAGCGGTGTTGATATTTCCATGTTTATAGAGATATCGGTGTAGGTAGTTCCATGTTTTTAGTGACGTTGGTGAAAATATTTCCATGTTTGTAGAGATAGCGGTGTAGATATTTCCATGTTTATAGAGATGGCGGTGTAGATATTTCCTTGTTTATACAGAAGGTGGTGTTGATATTTCCATGTTTATAAAGGTAGCGGTGTAGATATTTCCATGTTGATACAGATGGCGGTGAAGATATTTCCATGTTTATACAAATGACGGTGTAGTTATTTCCATGTTTATTCAGATAGCCATGTAGATATTTCCATGTTTTTAGAGATAGCATAGTAGATATTTATATGTTTATACAGATAGCGGTGTAGATATTTCCATGTTTATACAGATAGCGGTGTGAATGTTTCCACATTTTTACAGAAAGCGTTCTAGATATTTCGATGTTTATAGAGATAGCGGTGTAGATATTTCCATGTTTATACAGATAACGGTTTAGGTATTTCCATGTTTATACAGATAACGGTATAGGAGTTTCCATGTTTATACAGGTAGCAGTGTATATATTTCCATGGTTATAGAGATAGCGGTGTAGATGTTTCCATGTCTACACTGATAGCGGTGTAGATATCTCCATTTTCATACAGATATAGTGGTGTAGATACTTCCATTTTTATACAGATGATGGTGTAGATATTTCTCTGTATATAGAGATAGCGGTGTAGATATTTCCATGTTTATAGAGATGGCGGTGTAGATATTTCCATGTTTATACAGACAGCAGTGTAGATGTTTCCATGTTTGTAGAGATAGCAGTGAAGATATTTCCATGTTCATACAGATAACGTTGTTTCCATGTTAATACAGATAGCAGTGTATATATTTCCATTCTTATACAGATAGCGGTGTAGATATTTCCATGTGTATAGTGATGGCGGTGTAGATATTTCCATGTTTATACTGATGGTGGTGTAGATATTTCCATGTTTATACAGATGGCGTTGTAGATATTTCCAAGTTTATACAGTTGACGGTGTAGAAATTTCCATTTTTACAGATGGCGTTGTAGATATTTTCATGTTCATGGAGATGGCTGTGTAGACATTTACATGTTTATTCAGATGGCGGTGTTGATATTTCCCTCTTTATACACTTAGCGGTGTAAATATTTCCATGTTGAAACAGATGGCAGTGTGGATATTTCCATGTTCTTGAAGATAGCCATGAAGACATTTCCCTGTTTATACAGACAGCAGTGTAGATATTTCTGTGTTTATAGTGATGGCGGTGTAGGTATTTCCTTGTTTATACAGATAGCGTTGTAGGTATTTCCATCTTTGTAGTGATAGCATTGTAGATATTTCCATGTTTATACAGATAGCGGTATAGGTATTTCCATGTTTATACAGAGAGCGGTGTTGATATTTCCATGTTTATACAGATAATACATTAGGTATTTCCATTTTTATAGGGACAGCAGTTTAAATATTTCCATGTTTATAGAGATAGAGTTGTAGATATTTCCATGTTTATACAGATGGCTGTGTGAATATTTCCATGTTTATAAAGACAATGGTGTAGATATTTCCATGTTTATAGAGATAGCGGTGTAGATATACCCATGTTTATACAGATTGTGGTGTTGATATTTCCATGTTTATACAGAGAGTTGTGTAGATATTTCCTTTTTTATAAGGAGATTGGTGTAGATATTAGCATCTTCATAGGGATAGCGGTGTAGATATTTCCATGTTTATACAGATAGCGCTGTAGATATTTCCATGTTTATTGAGATACCGGTGTAGGTGTTTCCATGGTTATGCAGATAGTGGTGTAGAGATTTCCATGTTTATACAGATAGCGGTGTAGACTTTCCATGTTTATACACAGAGCGGTGTAGATATTTCCATCTTTCTACAGATGTCAGTGTAGGCATTTCTATGTTTATACAGATGACGGTGTAGATATTTCCTTGTTTATAGAGATAGTGGTGAAGATACTTCCATGATTATAGAGATAACGGTGTAGGTATTTCCATGTTTATAGAGATAGCGGTGCAGTTATTTCCATGTAGATACAGATGGCTGTGTATATAATTCCATGTATATACAGATGGCATTGTTGGTATTTCCATGTGTATTCAGATGGCATTGTAGATATTTCCAAGTTTATACAGATGGTGGTGTAGATATTTGCATGTTTATAGAGATAGCGGTGTAGATATTTCCATGTTTATACAGATAGCGGTGTAGATATTTCCATATTTATACAGATGGCGGTGTAGATATTTCCATATTTAACAGATAGCTGTGTAGATATTTCCATGTTTATACAGATAGCGGAGGAGATATTTCCATGTTTATACATACAGCGGTTTAGATATTTCCATGGTTATACTGATAGCGGTGTAGATATTTCCATGTTTACACAGATAGCGGTGTAGGTATTTCCATGTTTATAGAGACAGCGGTGTAGATATTTTAATGTTTATACTGATGGAGTTGTATATATTTACATGTTTATACAGATGACTGTGTACACATTTCCACGTTTTTACAGATGGCGGTGTAGATATTTCCAGCTTCACACAGATGGCAGTGTGGATATTTGCATGATTATACAGATGGCGGTGTTGATATTTCCATGTTTATACAGATGGCGGTGTAGATATTTGCAAGTTTATAAAGATGGGGGTGCAGATATTTAGCTGTTTATGCAGCTGGCGGTGTAGACATTTACAAGTTCATAGATAGCGGTGTAGATTTTCCATGTTTACAGAGATAGTAGTGTAGATATTTCCATGTTTATACACAAAGCGGTGAAGATATTTCCATGTTTACAGAGAGCGGCATTGGTATTTCCATGTTTATACAGATAGCGGTGTAGATATTTCCATGTTTATACAGATAGTGGTGTAGATATTTACATGTTTATACAGATGGCGTTATATATATTTCCATGTGTACACAGATAGCGGTGCAGATATTTCCAACTTTGCACAGATTTCGATGTAGATATTTCCATCTTTACACAGATAACGGTGTAGATATTTCCATCGTTGCGCAGATTGTGCTGTAGATATTTCCATCTTTACACAGATAGTGGTGTAGATATTTCCATGTTTACACAGACAGCGCTGTAGATATTTCCATGCTTACATAGATACCATTGTATATACTTCCATGTTTAAACAGATAGCGTTGTAAATATTTCCATGTTTATACAGATAGCGGTGTAGATGTTTCCATGTTTATACAGATAGCGGTGGAGATATTTCTATGTTTATACAGATAGCGATGGAGATATTTCCATGTTTATACAGATAGTGGTGTAGGTATTTCCATATTTATGCAGATAGTGGTGTAGATAGCTCCATGTTTACACAGGTTGCGGTGTAGATATTTCCAAGTTCATACAGATATCTGTGCAGATACCTCCATGTTTATACAGATAGCGGTGTAGATATTTCCATTTTTATACAGATAGCTGTGAAGATATTTCCATGTTTACAGAGATAGCTGTGTAGATATTTCCATATTTATAAAGATAGCGGTGTATGTATTTCCATGATTATTCAGAGGACGGTGTAGATATTTCCACACTTATACATATAGCGGTGTGACTATTTGCATGTTTATACAGAGAGCAGTGTAAATATTTCCATGTTTATGGAGATGGCTGTGTAGATATTTGCATGTTTATACAGATGCAGTGTAGATATTTCCATGTTTTTAGAGACAGTGGTGTAGATATTTCCATGATTATACAGATGACTGTATAGGTATTTCCATGTTTATACAGATGACGGTATAGATATTTCCATGTTTATAGAGATAGCCATGTAGATATTTCCATGTTTATACATATAGTGGTGTAAACATTTGCATGTTTATAGAGATAGAGGTGTAGAGATTTCCATGTTTATACAGATAGCGGTGTAGATATTTCCATGTTTATACAGATAACGGTGTAGATAGTTGTTTATGCAGATAGCGGTGTAGATATTTCCATGTTTCTACAGATAGCAGTGTAGATATTTCCACGTTTATACATAAAGCCGTGTAGATATTTCCATGTTTACAGAGATAACGGTGTAGATATTTCCATATTTATAAAGATAGCGGTGTATGTATTTCCATGTTTATTCAGAGTGCGGTGTACATATTTCCACATTTATACATATAGCGGTGTGGCTATTTGCATGTTTATACACGTCGTGGTGTAGATATTTCCATGTTTACAGAGATAGCGGTGTAGGTTTTTCCATATTTGCACAGATTGCGGTGCAGATATTTCCATCTTTTCACAGAGAGCGCTGTAAATATTTCCATGTTTACACAGATAGCTGTGTAGACATTACCATGTTTACACAGATAGTGTTGTAGATATTTCCATGTTTATAGAGACAGCGGTGTAAATATTTCCAAGTTTATAAAGATGGCGGTGTAGCGATTTCCATGTTTATAGAGATAGCGATGGAGATATTTCCATGTTTATACAGACAGCGATGGAGATATTTCCATGTTTATACAGACAGCGGTGTAGATGTTTCCAGGTTTATGCAGATAGCGGTGTAGATATTTCCATGTTTATACAGATGGCTGTGTAGATATTTCCCTATTTATACAGAAGGCGATGAAGATATTTACAGGTTTATACAGATGGCGGTGTAGATATTTCCATGTTTATGCACATGGCGGTGTAGATATTTCCATGTTTATAGAGAAGGCGGTGTAATTATTTCCATGTTTATAGAGATAGCGGTGTAGATATTTCCATTTTTACAGATAGCGGTGTTGGTATTTCCATGTTTATACAGATAGCGGTGTAGATATTTCCATGTTTATACAGCTCGCGGTGTAGATATTTGCATGTTTACACAGATAGCAATGTAGTTATTTCCATCTTTGCACAGATTGTGGTGTAGATATTTAAATCTTTACACAGATAGTGGTGTATATATTTCCATCGTTGCACAGATTGTGCTGTAGACATTTCAATGTTTACACAGATAGTGGTGTAGATATTTCTATGTTTACACAGACAGCGGTGTAGATATTTCCATGTTTACACAGATAGCGTTGTATATATTTGCATGTTTATACAGATACCGGTGTAGATATTTCCATGTTTATACAGATGGCGGTGTAGATATTTCCATGTTTATACAGATAGCGTTGTAGATATTTCCAAGTTTATACAGATAGCGTTTTAGATATTTAAATGTTTTTACAGATAGCGGTGCAGATATTTCCATGTTTATACCGATAGCGGTGTAGGTATTTCCATGTTTATAGAGATAGCGGTGTAGACATTTCCATGTTTATAGAGATAGCGGCGTAGATATTTCCATATTTACACAGATAGCGGTCAAGATCTTTCCGTGTTTATACAGATGGCGGTGTAGTTATTTCCATGTTTATAGAGATGGCTGTGTAGATATTTCCACGTTTATACAGATAACATTGTAGATATTTCTATGTTTATGCAGATGACTGTGTAGTGATTTCCATTTTTATACAGATGGCTGTTTAGATATTTCCATGTTTATAGAGATAGCCTTGTAGATATTCCCAGGTTTATACAGATAGTGGTGTAGGCATTTCCATGTTTATAGAGATAGCGGTGTAGATATTTCCATATTTATACAGATAGCGGTGAAGGTATTACCATGTTTATACAGATAGCGGTGTAGATATTTATATGTTTTTACAGATAGTGTTGTAGACATTTCCATGTTTATACAGATAGCGGTGTAGATATTTACGTGTTTATACAGATCGTTGTGTAGATATTTCCATGTTTATACAGATAGCAGTGTAGATATTTCCATGTTTATACAGGTAGCGGGGTAGATATTTCCATGTTTATACAGATCGCGGTGTAGACATTTCCAAATTTCTACAGATAGCGTTGTAGATATTTCCATTTTTACACAGATGTTGGTGTAGATATTTCCATGTTTATAGAGATGGCGGTGTAGATTTTCCATGTTTATAGAGATAGCGGTGGAGATAATTCCATGTGTATAGAGATGGCGGTGAAGATATTTCCATGTTTATACAGATAGCGGTGTAGGTATTGGCATGTGTATAGAGATAGCGGTGTAGATATTTCCATGTTTATACAGGTAGCAGAGTAGATATTTCCATGTTTATACAGATAGCGTTGAAGATATTTCCATTTTTATACAAATAGTGGTGTAGATATTTCCATGTTTATAGAGATGGCTGTGTAGGTATTTCCACGTTTATACAGATTGCAGTGTAGATATTTCCCTATTTATAGAGATGGCGGTGTAGATATTTCCATGTTTATACAGATGGCGGTGTAGATATTTTCATGTTTATGCAGATGGCGGTGTAGATATTTCCATGTTTATAGAGATGGCGTTGTAGATATTTCTATGTTTATATAGATAGCGGTGTAGGTTTTTCCATGTTTATGGAGATGGCGGTGTAGCTATTTCCATGTTTATAGAGATGGCGGTGTAAGTATTTCCATGTTTATAGAGATAGCGGTGCAGATATTTCCATGTTTATACAGCTCGCGGTGTAGATATTTGCATGTTTACACAGATAGCGGTGTAGATATTTCCATCTTTGCACAGATTGCGGTGTAGATATTTCCATTTTTAAACAGATAGTGGTGAAGAAATTTCCATCGTTGCACAGATTGTGCTGTAGATATTTCAATCTTTACACAGATAGTGGTGTAGATATTTCCATGTTTACACAGACAGCGGTGTAGATATTTCCATGTTTACACAGATAGCGTTGTATATATTTGCATGTTTATACAGATAGCGGTGTAGATATTTCCATGTTTCTACAGATAGCGGTGTAGATATTTCCATGTTCATAGAGATAACGGTGTAGATATTTCCATATTTATACAGATGGCGTTGTAGATATTTCCCTGTTTATTCAGATGTCAGCATAGATATTTCCATCTTTATACAGATGGCGGTGTAGATATTTCCATGTTTATACAGATAGTGGTGTAGATACTTCCATGTTTATACAGTTAGCGTTGTAGATATTACCAAGTTTACACCGATTGCGGTGTTGATATTTCCATATTTGCACAGTTTGCGGTGTAGTTATTTCCACCTTTTCACAGACAGAGGTGTAGGTATTTCCATCGTTGCACACATTGTGCTGTAGATATTTCAATCTTTACACTGATAGTGGTGTAAATATTTCCATGTTTACACAGACAGCGGTGTAGATATTTCCATGTTTACACAGATAGCATTGTATATGTTTGCATGTTTATACAGATAATGGTGTAGATTGTTCCAAGTTTTTACAGGTAGTGGTGTAGGTATTTCCATGTTTATACAGATAGCAGTTTAGGTATTTTCATGTTTATACAGATAATGGTGTAGGTATTTCCATGGTTATACAGAAAGCAGTGTAGATATTTCCATGTTCATACAGATTGTGGTGGAGATATTTCCAAGTTTATACTGAAGGCGGTGTTGATATTTCCATGTTTATACAGATAGCGGTGTAGATATTTCCAAGTGTATAGAGATAGTGGTGTAGGTATTTCCATGTTTATACAGATACCAGTGTTCGTATTTCCATGTTTATACAGATAGCGGTGTAGATATTTCCCTGTATATTCAGCTCACATTGTTGATATTTCCATCGTTATACAGATGCCAGTGTAGATATTTCCATGTTTATACAGATATCGGTATCGTTATTTCCAGGTTTACACAAATGGTGGTGTAGGTATTTCCATCTTTATGGAGATGATGGTGTAGATATTTTCATGTTTATAGAGATGGCGGTGTAGATATTTCCCTGTTTATAGAGATTGCGCTGTAGATATTTCCATGTTTATAGAGATAGCGGTGTAGGTATTTCCATGTGTATAGAGATAGCGGTGTAGATGTTTCCATGTTTATTCTGATGGCTGTGTAGTTATTTCCATTTCTATACCGTTGGCAGTGTAGATATTTCCATGTTTATAGAGATGGTGGTGTAGATATTTCCATGTTTATACCGATGACTCTGTAGATATTTCCAGGTTTATACAGATGGCGGTGTAGATATTTCCATGTTTATAGAGATAGCGGTGTAGATATTTCCAGGTTTATACAGATAGCTGTGTTGATATTATCATGTTTATACAGATAGCGGAGTAGAAATTTCCATTTTTATGCACATAGCGGTGGAGATATTTCCATGTTTATACAGATGGTGGTGTGGATTTTTCCATGATTATGCAGATGGCGGTGTTGATATTTCCATGTTTATACAGATAGCAGTGTAGATATTTCCAAGTTTATACAGATAGTGGTGTCGGTATTTCCAGGTTTATACAGATATCGGTGCAGACATTTCCATGTTTAAACAGAAAGCGGTGTAGGTATTTCCATGTTTATAGAGATAGCGGTGTAGATGTTTCCATGTTTATACTGATAGCTGTGTAGATATTTCCATGTGTATACAGATGGCAGTGTAGATATTTCCATGTTTATACTCACGGAGGGGTAGATATTTCCAAGTTTATACAGATGACTGTGTAGATATTTCCATGTTTTTACAAATTGCGGTGTAGATATTTCCATGTTTATACAGATGGCGGTGTGGATTTTTCCATGATTATGCAGATGGCGGTGTTGATATTTCCATGTTTATACAGATAGCGGTGTAGATATTTCTATGTTTATATAGATTGCGGTGCAGGTTTTTCCATGTTTATAGAGATAGCGGTGTAGACATTTGCATGTTTATACAGATGGCTGTGTAGATATTTCCAGGTTTATACAGATGACTGTGTAGGTATTTCTATGTTTATACCGGTGGTGGTTTAGATACTTCCATGTTTATGGAGTTAGCCATGTAGATATTTCCATGTTTATAAAGATAGCGGTTTAGGCATTTCCATGTTTATAGAGATAGCGTTGTAGGTATTTCAATATTTATAGAGATAGCGGTGTAGATATTTCCATGTTTATGAAGATAGTGGTGTAGATATTTCCATGTTTATACAGATAGCGGTGTAGACATTTCCATGTTTATACCGATCGTGGTGTAGATATTTCCATGTTTATACAGATAGCGGTGTAGATATTTCCATGTTTTTACAGATAACGGGGTAGATATTTCCATGTTTACAGAGATAGCGTTGTAGATATTTTGATATTTGCACAGATTGGTTGTTCATATTTTCATGTTTACACAGATAGCGATGTACATATTTCCATGTCTACACAGATAACTGTGGAGATATTCCCATGTTTACACAGATAGTGTTGTAGATATTTCCCTGTTTATACAGGTAGCGGTGAGTAAATTTCCATGTTTATACACAAGGCGATGTTGATATTTCCAAGTTTATAAAGATAGCGGTGTAGATATTTCCATGTTTACTGATAGCGGTGTACATATTTCCATGTTTGCACAGATGGCTGTGTTGATATTTGCATTTGTATACAGATGGCAGTGTAGATATTTCCATGTTTATTCAGATGGAGGTGTAGATATTTCCAAGATTATACAGATGACTGTGTAGATATCTTCAAGTTTTTACAGATGGTGGTGTAGATATTTCCAAGTTTATACAGATAGCGGTCTCGCTATTTCTGTGTTTATACAGATAGCAGTGTAGCTATTTCCATGTTTATAGAGATAGCTGTGTAGATATTTCCATGTTTATACAGATAGTGGTGTTGGTATTTATATGTTTATACAGATGGCAGTGTAGATATTTCCATGTTTATACAGATAGTGGTGTAGATGTTTCCATGTTTATACAAATTACTGTGTAGATATTTCCATGTTTATATAGATGGCGGTGTAGATATTTCCATGTTTATAGAGATAGCCATGTAGATATTTCCATGTTTATAAACATAGCGGTGTAGGCATTTCCATGTTTATAGAGATAGCATTGTAGGTATTTCAATATTTATAGAGATATCAGAGTAGATATTTCCGAGTTTATACAGATAGCGGCATAGATATTTCCATGTATATACAGATAGCAGTGTAGACATTTCCATGATTTTGCAGATCGTGGTGCAGATATTTCCATGTTTATACTGATAGCGGTGGAGATATTTCCATGTTTATACACATAACGGGGTAGATATTTCCATGTTTACAGAGATAGCGGTGTAGATATTTTGATATTGGCACAGATTGCGGTGTACATGTTTTCATATTTCACAGAAAGCGGTATACATATTTCCATGTTTACACAGAGAGCTGTGTAGATATTTCCATGTTTACACAGATATTGCTGTAGATATTTCCATGTTTATACAAATAGGGGTGTAGATATTTCCATGTTTATACAGATTGCGGTGTAGATATTTCCATCTTTCCACAGATGGCAGTGTAGATATTTCCGTGTTTATACAGATAGTGGTGTAGATATTTCCATGTTTATACAGGTAGAGGTGGAGATATTTCCATGTTTATGAAGATCTCAGTGCAGATATTTCCATCTTTCTACAGATGAGAGTGTAGATGTTTCTATGTTTATAGAGATGGCGGTGTAGATATTTCCATGTTTATACAGATGGCGGTGTAGTTATTTCCATGTTTATGCTGATGGCGGTGTAGATATTTCCATGTTTATAGACATGGTGTTTAAGATATTTCTATGTTTATAGATATAGCGGTGTAAATATTTCCATGTTTATACAGATAGCGGTGTATATATTTCCATGTTTACACAGATAGCGGTGAAGATATTTCCATGTTTATAGAGATAGCCATGTAGATATGTCCATGTTTATACAGATAGCGGTGTTGCCATTTCTATGTCTCTAGTGATAGCGGTGTAGATATTTCCATATTTACAAAGATAGTGTTGTAGGTATTTCCATGTTTATACAGATAGCGGTGTAGATATTTCCATGTTTATACAGATAGCGGTGTAGATATTTCCATGTTTATACAGATCGTGGTGTAGATATTTCCATGTTTATACAGATAGCGGTGTAGGTATTTCCATGATTATACAGATGGCGTTGTAGTTATTTCCATGTTTATAGAGATAGCCATGTAGATATTTCCATGTTTATACAGATAGAGGTGTAGACATTTCCATGTTTACAGAGATAGCGGTGTAGATATTTCCATATTTATACAGACAGCAGTGCAGATATTTCCATGTTTACAGAGATCGTGGTGTAGATATTTCCATATTTATAGAGATAGCGGTGTAGATATTTCCATGTTTATGAAGATAGTGGTGTAGATATTTCCATGTTTATACAGATAGCGGTGTAGATATTTCCATGTTTATACCGATGTCAGTGTAGGTATTTCCATGTGTATAGAGATGGCAGTGTAGATATTTCCAGGTTTATACAGATGACTGTGTAGATACTCTCATGTTTTTACTGATGGCGGTGTAGATATTTCCATGTTTATACAGATAGCCGTGTGGTTATTTCCATGTTTATACAGATAGCAGTGTAGATATTTCCATGTTTATAGAGATGGCTGTGTAGATATTTCCAAGTTTATAGAGATGGCAGTGTAGATATTTCCATGTTTATAGAGATAGCGGTGTAGATCTTTCCACCTTTGCACAGAGTGTGGTGTAGATATTTCCATGTTTACACTGATAATGTTTTAGATATTTCCATGTTTATACAAATAGCGCTGAAGATTTTTCTATGTTTATAAAGATAGCGGTGCAGATGTTTCCATCTTTATACAGATAGCGATGTAGGTATTTCTATGTTTATAAAGATATCGGTGTAGATGTTTCCATCTTTATACAGATAGCGGTGAAAATATTTCCATGTTTATACAGATGGCGGTGTAGGTATTTCCATATTTATAGAGATAGCGGTGTAGTTATTTCCGTGTTCATACAGACGGCAGTGTACATATTTCCTTGTGTATACAGATGGAAGTGCAGATACTTCCATGTTTATACAGATGGATGTGTAGGTATTTCCATGTTTATACAGATGACAGTGTAGATATTTCCATGTTTTTACAGATGGCGGTGTAGATATTTCCATCTTTATTCAGATGGCAGGGTTGATATTTCTATGTTTGTGCAGATAATGGTGTAGATATTTCCATGTTTATACAGAGAGCGGTGAAAAATATTTCCATGTTTATTCAGATGGCTGTGTAGATACTTCCATTTTTATACTGGTAGCGGTGTAATTTCCATGTTTATACAGATAACGGTGTAGGTATTTCCATGTTTTTACAGATGGCGGTGTAGATATTTCCATGTTTACGCAGATAGCGGTGTGGCTATTTCCATGTTCATAGAGATCGTGGTGTAGATATTTCCATATTTATACAGATAACGGTGTAGATATTTCCATGTTTATAGAGATAGCGGTGTAGATATTTCCATATTTGCACAGATAGCGGTGTCGATATTTCCATCTTTACACAGATTGCGGTGTACATATTTCCATTTTTCCACAGATAGCGGTGTAGGTATTTCCATGTTAACACAGATAGTTTTGTAGATGTTTCCATGTTTATACAGATAGCGGTGGATATATTTCCATGTTTATACAGATGGTGGTGTAGATATATCCACTTTATAGAGATAGCCATGTAGATATTTCCATGTTAATACAGATAGCGGTGTAGATTTTCCATGTTTATACAGATTGTGGTGTAGATATTTCCATGTTTATAAAAATAGTGGTGTAGATATTTCCATGTTTATAGAGATAGTGGTGTAGACATTTCCATGTTTATACGGATAGCGATGCAGATATTTCTAGGTTTATACAGAAAGCGGTGTAGATATTTCCATGTTTATACAGATAGTGGGGTAGATATTTACATGTTTATACAGATAGCGGTGTACATTTTTCCATGAGTATGCAGATAGCGGTGGAGATATTTCCATGTTTATACAGATAGCGGTGGAGATATTTCCATGTTTATACAGATGTCGGTGTAGATATTTCCAAGTTTATACAAATCGTGGTGTATATATTTCAATGTTTATTCAGATAGCGGTGTAGAAATTTCCATGTTTTTACCGATAGCGGTATAGGTATTTCCATGTTTATAGAGATAGCGGTGTAGAAAATTCCATGTTTATAGAGATGGCGGTGTAGATATTTCCATGTGTATACGGATGGCAGTGTAGATATTTCCATGTGTATACAGATGGAGGTGTAGATATTTCCATGTTTATACAGATGACTGTGAAGATACTTCCATGTTTTCACAGATGGTGGTGTAGATATTTCCATGTTTAGAGATATTGCTGTGTAGATATTTGCATGTTTATACAGATGGCAGTGTAGATATTTCCATGTTTATACAGATAGTTTTGTAGACATTTCCATGTTTATACAGATGGCTGTGTAGGTATTTTCATGTTTATACAGATGGTGGTGTAGATATTTTCATGTTTGTAGAGATAGCCATGTAGACATTTCTATGTTTATACAGATAGCGTTGAAGACATTTCAATGTTTACAGAGATAGCAGTGTATATATTTCCATATTTATACAGATAGCGGTGTATATATTTCCATGTTTATACAGGTAGCGGTGGAGATATTTCCATGTTTATACAGATAGCGGTGTAGATATTTCCATGTTTACACAGATGGTGGTGTAGATATTTCCATGTTTACACAGATAGCGTTGTAGATATTTCCATGTTTACACAGATAGCGGTGTACATATTTCCATGTTTATACAGATAATGGCTTAGATGTTTACATATTTATACAGATATCAGTGGAGATATTTCCATGTTTATTCTGATAGCGGTGTATATATTTCCATGTTTATAGAGATAGCGGTGTAGATAATTCCATATTTATACAGATAGCGGTGTAGAGAATTCCATGTTTATTCAGATGACGGTGTAGATATTTCCATGTTTATACAGATGGCGGTGTAGGTATAACCATGTTTATACTGATAGCGGTGTAGATATTTCCATGTTTAAATAGATAGCGGTGTAGATATTTCCATGTTTATACAGATAGCATTGTAGATATTTCCATGTTTATTCAGATTGTGGTGTCGATATTTCCATGTTTATACAGATAGCGGTGTACATATTTCCATGTTTATAGAGATGGCTTTGTAGATATTTCCATGTTTATACAGATGGCAGTGTAAATATTTCCATGTTTAGATATATAGTTTTGTAGATATTTCCATGTTTATACCGATGACTGTGTAGTTATTTCCATGTATATACAGATGGCGGTTTAGATATTTCCATGTTTATAAAGATAGCGGTGTAGACATTTCAATGTTCATAGAGATAGCGGTGTAGATATTTCCACTGTGTAGATATTTCCATGTTTATACCGATAGAAGTGTAGATATTTCCATGTTTATGCAGATGTCGGTGTAGATATTTCCATCTTTCTACAGATGGCAGTGTAGATATTTCAATGCTTATAGAGATGGCAGTGTTGATAATTCCATGTTTTTACAGAAGGCGGTGAAGTTATTTCCATGTTTATACAGTTACCGGTGTAGATATTTCCATGATTATACAGACCGCAGTGTAGATATTTCCATCTTTATAGAGATAGCAGGGTAGATATTTCCATGTTTGTACAGATGGCGGTGTTGATGTTTCCATCTATACACAGATTGCCGTGTCGTTATTTCCATGTGTATACAGATGGCATTGTAGATATTTCCATGTTTATACAGATGGTGGTGTAGATATTTCCATGTTTACACAGATGAATGTATAGGTATTTCCATGTTTATATAGAAGGCGGTGTAGATATTTCGATGTTTATAGAGTTAGCGGTGTACATATTTCCATATTTATACAGATAACGGTGTAGAAATTTCCATCTTTATACAGATAGCGGTGTAAATATTTCAATGTTTATACAGATCACGGTGTAGATATTTCCATGTTTATAGAGATAGCGGTGTAGACGTTTCCATGTTTATACAGATAGCGGTGTAGATATTTCCATGTTTGTACAGACCGCGGTGTAGATATTTCCATGTTTATACAGATAGCGATGCAGGTATTTCCATGTTTGTACAGATGGCGGTGTTGATATTTCCATCTATACACAGATGACAGTGTAGATATTTCCATGTTTATACAGATGGCGGTGTAGGTATTTCCATGTTTATATAGATGGTGGTGTAGATATTACCATGTTTATAGAGATAGCGGTGTAGATATTTCCATGTTTATACAGATCGCCGTGAAGGTATTTCCATGTTTATACAGATCGCGGTGTAGATATTTCCATGTTTATACAGATCGCAGTGTAGATATTTCCATGTTTATACAGATAGCGGTGTAGTTATTTCCATGTTTATACAGATAGCGTTGCAGATATTTCCATGTTTATAGAGATAGCGGTGTAGGTATTTCCATGTTTATAGACATAGCGGTGTAGATATTTCCATGTTTATATAGATGGCGTTGTAGATATTTCCATGTTTATACCGATAGCGGTGTTGGTATTTCCACGTTTATACAGATAGCATTGTAGATATTTCCATGTTTATACAGCTCGCGGTGCAGACATTAATATCTTTATACAGATGGCATTTTAGATATTTCCTTATTCACACAGATGGCGGTGTAGATGTTTCCATGTTTATACAGATGGCGGAGTAGTGAGTTCCATGTTTATAGAGATGGCAGTGTAGATATTTTCATGTTTATAGAGATGGCGGTGTAGATATTTCCATGTTTATAGAGATAGCAGTGTAGATATTTACATGTTTATACAGATAGCTGTGTAGATATTTCCATGTGTATACAGATGGCATTGTAGATATTTCCATGTTTATACAGATGAATATACAGGTATTTCCATGTTTTTACAGATGGCAGTGGAGATAATTCCATGTTTATAGAGATAGCGGTTTAGATATTTCCATGTTTGTACAGTTGGCGGTGTTGATATTTCCATCTATACACAGATGGCCGTGTAGATATTTCCATGTTTATACAGATGGCGGCGTAGCTATTTCCATGGACATGCAGATGGCGGTGTAGATATTTCCATGTTTATACAGATAGCAGTGTAGATATTTCCATGTTTACACAGATGGTGGTGTAGATATTTCCGTGCTTATACACAAGGCGGAGTAGATACTTCCATCTATATGGAGATGGCAGTGTAGATATTTTCAGGTTTATACAGATAGCGGTGTAGATATTTCCATCTTTCTACAGATGGCAGTGTAGATATTTCCATGTTTATACAGATGGCGGTGTAGATATTTCCATATTTATACAGATGTCTGTGTAGATATTTCCATGTGTATACAGATGGTATTGTAGGTATTTCCATGTTTATACAGATGGTGGTGTAGATATTTCCATGTTTATTCAGATGACTGTGTAGATATTTCCATGTTGTTAGAGATGGCAGTGTAGATATTTCAATGTTTATAGAGATGGCGCTGTAGATATTTCCATGTTTATACAGATAACGGTGGAGATATTTCCATGTTTATACAGAGAGCAGTGGAGGTATTTCCATGTTTATACACATAGCGGTGTGCATATTTCCATGTTTATAGAGACAGCGGTGTAGGTATTTCCATGTTTATACAGATAGCGGTGCATATATTTCCATGTTTATACAGATGCCTATGCAGATATCTCCATATTTATACAGAGGGCTGTGTAGATATTTCTATGTTTATACAGATGGCAGTGTAGATATTTCCATGTTCCTACACATGACTGTGTAGATATTTCCATGTTTATACAGATGGCTTTGTAGATATTTCCATGTCTATAGAGATAGCGGTGTATATATTTCCATGTTTATACAGATCGTGGTGTAGATATTTCCATGTTTATAGAGATAGCAGTGTAGATATTTCCAAGTTTGTACAGATGGCGGTGTTGATGTTTCCATATATACACAGATTGCCGTGTAGGTATTTCCATGTGTATACAGATGGCATTGTAGATATTTCCATGTTTATACAGATGGTGGTGTAGATATTTCCATGTTTACACAGATGTCTGTGTAGGTATTTCCTTGTTTATACAGATGGCGGTGTAGATATTTCCATGTTTATAGGGATAGCGGTATAGATATTTCCATATTTATACAGATAACGGTGTAGAAATTTCCATGTTTATACAGATAGCGTTGTAAATATTTCCATGTTTATACAGATCACGGTGTATATATTTCCTTGTTTATACAAATAGCGGTGTTGTTATTTCCATGTTTATACAGATAGTGGAGTAGATATTTCCATGTATATACAGATGGCTGTGTTGATATTTCCGTGTTTATACAGATGGCTTTGTAGATATTTCCATGTTTATACAGATGACTTTGTAGGTATTTCCATGTTTATACAGATGGTGGTGTAGATATTTCCATGTTTATAGAGATAGCTGTGTAGATATTTCCATGTTTATACAGATGGCGGCATAGTTATTTCCATGTACATGCAGATGGCGGTGTAGATATTTCCATGTCTAAACAGATAGCGGTGTAGATATTTCCATGTTTACACAGATAGTGGTGTAGATATTTCCGTGTTTATACACATGGCAGAGTAGATACTTCCATCTTTATGGAGAGGGCAGTGTAGATATTTTCATGTTTATAGAGATGGCGGTGTAGATATTTCCATATTTATAGAGATAGCGGTGTAGATATTTCCCTCTTTCTACAGATGGCAGTGTAGGTATTTCCATGTTTATACAGATGGCGGTGTAGATATTTCCATATTTATAGAGATGCCTGTGTAGATATTTCAATGTGTATACAGATGGTATTGTAGGTATTTCCATGTTTATACAGATGGTGGTGAAGATATTTCCATGTTTATTCAGATGACTGTGTAGATATTTCTATGTTTTTACAGATGGCAGTGTAGATATTTCAATGTTTATAGAGATGGCGCTGTAGATATTTCCATGTTTATACAGATAACGGTGGAGATATTTCCATGTTTATACAGAGAGCAGTGGAGATATTTCCATGTTTATACACATAGCGGTGTACATATTTCCATGACTATAGAGACAGCGGTGTAGGTATTACCATGTTTATGCAGATAGCGGTGCAGATATTTCCATGTTTGCACAGATGCCTATGCAGATATTTCCATATTTATTCAGAGGGCTTTGTAGATATTTTTATGTTTATACAGATGGCAGTGTAGATATTTAAATATTCCTACACATGACTGTGTAGGTATTTCCATGTTTATACAGATGTCTTTGTAGACATTTCCATGTTTATAGAGATAGCGGTGCTGATATTTCCATGTTTATACAGATAGCGGTGTATATATTTCCATGTTAACACAGATCATGGTGTAGATATTTCCATGTTTATACAGATACCGGTGTTGAAATTTCCATGTTTATACAGACCGCAGTGCAGATATTTCCATGTTTATAGCGATAGCAGTGTAGATATTTCCATGTTTGTACAGATGGCGGTGTTGATGTTTCCATCTATACACAGATTGCCATGTAGGTATTTCCATGTGTATTCAGATGGCATTGAAGATATGTCCATGTTTATACAGATGGTGGTGTAGATATTTCCATGTTTATACAGATGACTGTATAGGTATTTCCATGTTTATACAGATGGCGATGTAGATATTTCCATGTTTATAGAGATAGCTGTGTAGATATTTCCATGTTTATATAGATAGCGGTGTAGATGTTTCCATGTTTATACAGATGGCCGTGTAGTTATTTCCATATTTATACAGATGTCTGTGTAGATATTTCCATGTGTATACAGATGGTATTGTAGGTATTTCCATGTTTATACAGATGGTGGTGTAGATATTTCCATGCTTATACAGTCGACGGTGTAGATATTTCCATGTTTTTACAGATGGCAGTGTAGATATTTCAATGTTTATAGAGATGGCCCTGTAGATATTTCCATGTTTATACAGATAACGGTGGAGATATTTCCATGTTTATACAGAGAGCAATGGAGATATATCCATGTTTATACACATAGCGGTGTACATATTTCCATGTTTATAGAGACAGCGGTGTAGGTATTTCCATGATTATACAGATAGCGGTGCAGATATTTCCATGTTTACACAGATGCCTATGCAGATATTTCCATATTTATACAGAGGGCTTTGTAGATATTTCTATGTTTATACAGATGGCAGTGTAGATATTTAAATATTCCTACACATGACTGTGTAGGTATTTCCATGTTTATACAGATGTCTTTGTAGATATTTCCATGTTTATAGAGATAGTGGTGCAGATATTTCCATGTTTATACAGATAGCGGTGTATATATTTCCATGTTTACAAAGATCATGGTGTAGATATTTCCATGTTTATACAGATAGCGGTGTACAAATTTCCATGTTTATACAGACCGCAGTGTAGATATTTCCATGTTTATAGATATAGCAGTGTAGATATTTGGATGTTTGTACAGATGGAGGTGTTGATGTTTCCATCTATACACAGATTGCCGTGTAGGTATTTCCATGTGTATTCAGATGGCATTGAAGATATTTCCATGTTTATACAGATGGTGGTGTAGATATTTCCATGTTTACACAGATGACTGTATAGGTATTTCCATGTTTATACAGATGGCGGTGTAGATATTTCCATGTTTATAGAGATAGCTGTGTAGATATTTCCATGTTTATATAGATAGCGACGTAGATATCTCCATGTTTATACAGATGGCCGTGTAGTTATTTCCATATTTATACAGATGTCTGTGTAGATATTTCCATGTGTATACAGATGGTATTGTAGGTATTTCCATGTTTATACAGATGGTGGTGTAGATATTTCCATGCTTATACAGTTGACGGTGTAGATATTTCCATGTTTTTACAGATGGCAGTGTAGACATTTCAATGTTTATAGAGATGGCCCTGTAGATATTTCCATGATTATACAGATAACGGTGGAGATATTTCCATGTTTATACACAGAGCAGTGGAGATATTTCCATGTTTATACACATAGCGGTGTACATATTTCCATGTTTATAGAGACAGCGGTGTAGGTATTTCCATGATTATACAGATAGACGCGCAGATATTTCCATGTTTACACAGATGCCTATGCAGAGATTTCCATATTTATACAGAGGGCTTTGTAGATATTTCTATGTTTATACAGATGGCAGTGTAGATATTTAAATATTCCTACACATGTCTGTGTAGGTATTTCCATGTTTATACAGATGTCTTTGTAGATATTTCCATGTTTATAGAGATAGCGGTGCAGATATTTCCATGTTTATACAGATAGCGGTGTATATATTTCCATGTTTACAAAGATCATGGTGTAGATAGTTCCATGTTTATACAGATACCGGTGTAGAAATTTCCATGTTTATACAGACCGCAGTGTAGATATTTCCATGTTTATAGAGATAGCAGTGTAGATATTTGCATGTTTGTACAGATGTCGGTGTTGATGTTTCCATCTATACACAGATTGCCGTGTAGATATTTCCATGTGTATTCAGATGGCATTGAAGATATTTCCATGTTTATACAGATGGTGGTGTAGATATTTCCACGTTTACACAGATGACTGTGTAGGTATTTCCATGTTTATACAGATGGCGGTGTAGATATTTCCATGTTTACATAGATAGCTCTGTAGATATTTCCATGTTTATATAGATAGCAGTGTAGATATTTCCATGCTTATACAGATCGCGGTGTAGATATTTCCATGTTTACA
This sequence comes from Pan paniscus, assembly GCF_029289425.2. Classification (NCBI taxonomy): domain Eukaryota; kingdom Metazoa; phylum Chordata; class Mammalia; order Primates; family Hominidae; genus Pan; species Pan paniscus. The sequence goes on along the minus strand of NC_073255.2, from coordinate 1,990,354 downwards.
CAGATCGCGGTGTAGATAGTTCCATGTTTACACAGATAGCGGTGTAGATATTTCCATGTTTACACAGATTGCGGTGTAGATATTTCCATCTTTCTACAGATGGCATTGTATATATTTCCATGTTTATACAGATGGCGGTGTAGATATTTCCATGTTTATATAGACGGTGGTGTAGATATTACCTTGTTTATACAGGTAGCGGTGTAGATATTTCCATGTTTATACAGATTGTGGTGAAGATATTTCCATGTTTATACAGATCGCGGTGTAGATATTTCCGTGTTTATACAGATCGCGGTGTAGATATTTCCATGTTTATACAGATAGCGGTGTAGATGTTTCCATGTTTATAGAGATAGCAGTGTAGATATTTACATGTTTATACAGATGGCTGTGTAGATATTTCCATGTGTATACAGATGGCATTGTAGATATTTCCATGTTTATACAGATGAGTGTATACGTATTTCCATGTTTTTACAGATGGCAGTGCAGATATTTCCATGTTTATAGAGATAGCGGTGTAGATGTTTCCATGTTTCTACAGATGGCTGTGTTGATATTTCCATCTATACACAGATGGCCGTGTAGATATTTCCATGTTTATACAGATGGCGGCGTAGATATTTCCATGGACATGCAAATGGCGGTGTAGATATTTCCATGTCTAAACAGATAGCGGTGTAGATATTTCCATGTTTACACAGATAGTGGTGTAGATATTTCCGAGTTTATACACATGGCAGAGTAGGTACTACCATCTTTATGGAGATGGCAGTGTAGATATTTTCATTTTTATAGAGATGGCGGTGAAGATATTTCCATATTTATAGAGATAGCGGTGTAGATATTTCCCTCTTTCTACAGATGGCAGTGTAGATATTTCCATGTTTATACAGATGGCGGTGTAGATATTTCCATGTTTATAGAGATGTCTGTGTAGATATTTCCATGTGTATACAGATGGTATTGTAGGTATTTCCATGTTTATACAGATGGCTGTGTAGATATTTCCATGTGTATACAGATGGTATTGTAGGTATTTCCATGTTTATACAGATGGTGGTGAAGATATTTCCATGTTTATTCAGATGACTGTGTAGATATTTCCATGTTTTTACAGATGGCAGTGTAGATATTTCAATGTATATAGAGATGGCGCTGTAGATATTTCCATGTTTATACAGATAACGGTGGAGATATTTCCATGTTTATACAGAGAGCAGTGGAGATGTTTCCATGTTTATACACATAGCGGTGTACATATTTCCATGATTATAGAGACAGCGGTGTTGGTATTTCCATGTTTATACAGATAGCGGTGCAGATATTTCCATGTTTACACAGATGCCTATGCAGATATTTCCATATTTATACAGAGGGCTTTGTAGATATTTCTATGTTTATACAGATGGCAGTGTAGATATTTAAATATTCCTACACATGACTGTGTAGGTATTTCCATGTTTATACAGATGTCTTTGTAGATATTTCCATGTTTATAGAGATAGCGGTGCAGATATTTCCATGTTTATACAGATAGCGGTGTATATATTTCCATGTTTACACAGATCATGGTGTAGATATTTCCATGTTTATACAGATACCGGTGTAGAAATTTCCATGTTTATACAGACCGCAGTGTAGATATTTCCATGTTTATAGCGATAGCAGTGTAGATATTTCCATGTTTGTACAGATGGCAGTGTTGATGTTTCCATCTATACACAGATTGCCGTGTAGGTATTTCCATGTGTATTCAGATGGCATTGAAGGTATTTCCATGTTTTTACAGATGGTGGTGTAGATATTTCCATGTTTACACAGATGAATGTATAGGTATTTCCATGTTTATACAGATGGCGGTGTAGATATTTCCATGTTTATAGAGATAGCTGTGTAGATATTTCCATGTTTATATAGATAGCGGTGTAGATATTTCCATGTTTATACAGTTGGCCATGTAGTTATTTCCATATTTATACAGATGTCTGTGTAGATATTTCCATGTGTATACAGATGGTATTGTAGGTATTTCCATGTTTATACAGATGGTGGTGTAGATATTTCCATGCTTATACAGTCGACGGTGTAGATATTTCCATGTTTTTAGAGATGGCAGTGTAGATATTTCAATGTTTATACAGATGGCCCTGTAGATATTTCCATGTTTATACATTTAACGGTGGAGATATTTCCATGTTTATACAGAGAGCAATGGAGATATTTCCATGTTTATACACATAGCGGTGTACATATTTCCATGTTTATAGAGACAGCGTTGTAGTTATTTCCATGATTATACAGATAGCGGTGCAGATATTTCCATGTTTACACAGATGCCTATGCAGAGATTTCCATATTTATACAGAGGGCTTTGTAGATATTTCTATGTTTATACAGATGGCAGTGTAGATATTTAAATATTCCTACACATGACTGTGTAGGTATTTCCATGTTTATACAGATGTCTTTGTAGATATTTCCATGTTTATAGAGATAGCGGTGCAGATATTTCCATGTTTATACAGATAGCGGTGTATATATTTCCATGTTTACAAAGATCATGGTGTAGATATTTCCATGTTTATACAGATAGCGGTGTACAAATTTCCATGTTTATACAGACCGCAGTGTAGATATTTCCATGTTTATAGATATAGCAGTGTAGATATTTGCATGTTTGTACAGATGGCGGTGTTGATGTTTCCATCTATACACAGATTGCCGTGTAGGTATTTCCATGTGTATTCAGATGGCATTGAAGATATTTCCATGTTTATACTGATGGTGGTGTAGATATTTCCATGTTTACACAGATGACTGTATAGGTATTTCCATGTTTATACAGATGGCGGTGTAGATATTTCCATGTTTATAGAGATAGCTGTGTAGATATTTCCATGTTTATATAGATAGCGACGTAAATATTTCCATGTTTATACAGATGGCTGTGTAGATATTTCCATATTTATACAGATGTCTGTGTAGATATTTCCATGTGTATACAGATGGTATTGTAGGTATTTCCATGTTTATACAGATGGTGGTGTAGATATTTCCATGCTTATACAGTTGACGGTGTAGATATTTCCATGTTTTTACAGATGGCAGTGTAGATTTTTCAATGTTTATGGAGATGGCCCTGTAGATATTTCCATGTTTATACAGATAACGGTGGAGATATTTCCATGTTTATACAGAGAGCAGTGGAGATATTTCCATGTTTATACACATAGCGGTGTACATATTTCCATGTTTATAGAGACAGCGGTGTAGGTATTTCCATGATTATACAGATAGCGGTGCAGATATTTCCATGTTTACACAGATGCCTATGCAGATATTTCCATATTTATACAGAGGGCTTTGTAGATATTTCTATGTTTATACAGATGGCAGTGTAGATATTTAAATATACCTACACATGACTGTGTAGGTATTTCCATGTTTATACAGATGTCTTTGTAGATATTTCCATGTTTATAGAGATAGCGGTGCAGATATTTCCATGTTTATACAGATAGCGGTGTATGTATTTCCTTGTTTACAAAGATCATGGTGTAGATATTTCCATGTTTATACAGATACCGGTGTAGAAATTTCCATGTTTATACAGACCGCAGTGTAGATATTTCCATGTTTATAGAGATATCAGTGTAGATATTTGCCTGTTTGTACAGATGTCAGTGTTGATGTTTCCATCTATACACAGATTGCCGTGTAGGTATTTCCATGTGTATTCAGATGGCATTGAAGATATTTCCATGTTTATACAGATAGCGGTGTAGATATTTCCATGTTTATACAGATAGCGGTGTAGATATTTCCATGTGTTTACAGATAGCGGTGTAGATAGTTCCATGTTTACACAGATTGCGGTGTAGATATTTCCATCTTTCTACAGATGGCATTGTAGATATTTCCATGTTTATACAGATGGCGGTGTAGATATTTCCATGTTTATATAGATGGTGGTGTAGATATTACCATGTTTATACAGGTAGCGGTGTAGATATTTCCATGTTTATACAGATTGTGGTGAAGATATTTCCATGTTTATACAGATCGCGGTGTAGATATTTCCATGTTTATACAGATAGCGGTGTAGTTGTTTCCATGTTTATAGAGATAGCATTGTAGATATTTACATGTTTATACAGATGGCTGTGTAGATATTTCCATGTGTATACAGATGGCATTGTAGATATTTCCATGTTTATAGAGATGACTGTATACGTATTTCCATGTTTTTACAGATGGCAGTGCAGATATTTCCATGTTTATAGAGATAGCGGTGTAGATATTTCCATGTTTCTACAGATGGCGGTGTTGATATTTCCATGGACATGCAGATGGCGATGTAGATATTTCCATGTCTAAACAGATAGCGGTGTAGATATTTCCATGTTTACACAGATAGTGGTGTAGATATTTCCGTGTTTATACACATGGCAGAGTAGATACTTCCATCTTTATGGAGATGGCAGTGTAGATATTTTCATGTTTATGGAGATGGCGGTGTAGATATTTCCATATTTACAGAGATAGCGGTGTAGATATTTCCATATTTACAGAGATAGCGGTGTAGATATTTCCATCTTTCTTCAGATGGCAGTGGAGATATTTCCATGTTTATACTGATGTCGGTGTAGATATTTCCATATTTATACAGATGTCTGTGTAGATATTTCCATGTGTATACAGATTGTATTGTAGGTATTTCCATGTTTATACAGATGGCTGTGTAGATATTTCCATGTGTATACAGATGGTATTGTAGGTATTTCCATGTTTATACAGATGGTGGTGAAGATATTTCCATGTTTATTCAGATGACTGTGTAGATATTTCCATGTTTTTACAGATGGCAGTGTAGATATTTCAATGTTCATAGAGATGGCGCTGTAGATATTTCCATGTTTATACAGATAACGGTGGAGATATTCCCATGTTTATACAGAGAGCAGTGGAGATATTTCCATGTTTATACACATAGCGGTGTACATATTTCCATGATTATATAGACAGCGTTGTAGGTATTTCCATGTTTATACAGATAGCGGTGCAGATATTTCCATGTTTACACAGATGCCTATGCAGATATTTCCAAATTTATACAGAGGGCTTTGTAGATATTTCTGTTTATAGAGATGGCAGTGTAGATATTTAAATATTCCTACACATGACTGTGTAGGTATTTCCATGTTTATACAGATATCTTTGAAGATATTTCCATGTTCATAGAGATAGCGGTGCAGATATTTCCATGTTTATACAGATAGCGGTGTAGATATTTCTATGTTTATACAGACCGTGGTTTAGATATTTCCATGTTTATACAGATGGCGGGGCAGATATTTCCATGTTTGTACAGATGGCGGTGTTGATATTTCCATCTATACACAGATGACCGAGTAGATATTTCCATGTTTATACAGATGGCGGCACAGATATTTCCACGGATATGTAGATGGCGGTGTAGATATTTCCATGTTTATCCAGATAGCGGTGTAGATATTTCCATGTTTATATAGATAGCGGTGTAGATATTTCCATGTATATACACATGGCTGTGTAGATATTTCCATGCTTATACAGATGGCGGTGTAGATATTTTCATGTTTATACAGATAACTTTGGAAGTATTTACATGTTTATACAGATGGCGGTGTAGATATTTCGATCTTTATAGAGATAGCAGTGGAGATATTTCCATGTTTATACAGATAGCGGTGTAGGTATTTCCATGTTTATACTGATCGTGGTGTAGATATTTCCATGTTTATAGAGATGGCGGTGTAGATATTTCCATGTTCATAGAGATAGCGGTGTTGATTTTTCCATGTTTATAGAGATAGCCGTGTGGATATTTCCATGTTTATACAGATAGGGGTGTAGATATTTCCATGTTTATACAGATGGCTGTGTAGACATTTCCATGTTCATACAGATGACTTTGTAGGTATTTCCATGTTTATACAGATGGCGGTGTAGATATTTCCATGTTTATAGAGATAGCTGTGTAGATATTTCCATGTTTATACAGATAGTGGTGTAGATATTTCCATGTTTATACAGATAGCGGTTTAGATATTTCCATATTTATACAGATAACGGTGTAGAAATTTCCATGTTTATACAGATAGCGGTGTAAATATTTCCATGTTTATACAGATCACGGTGTAGCTATTTCCATGTTTATAGAGATAGCGGTGTAGATATTTCCATGTTTATACAGATAGCGGTGTAGATATTTCCATGTTTATACAGACCTCGGTGTAGATATTTCCATGGTTATACAGATAGCGGTGCAGATATTTCCATGTTTGTACAGATGGCGGTGTTGATATTTCCATCTATACACAGATGACCGTGTAGATATTTCCATGTTTATACAGATGGCGGCGCAGAGATTTCCATGAATATGTAGATGGTGGTGTAGATATTTCCATGTTTATACAGATAGCAGTGTAGTTATTTCCATGTTTATATAGATAGCAGTGTAGATATTTCCATGTATATATACATGGCTGTGAATATATTTCCATGTTTATACAGATGGCGGTGTAGATATTTCCATGTTTATACAGATAACATTGTAAGTATTTCCATATTTATACAGATGGCGGTGTAGATATTTCGATGTTTATAGAGATAGCAGTGGAGATATTTCCATGTTTATACAGATAGCGGTGTAGATGTTTCCATGTTTATAGTGATCGTGGTGTAGATATTTCCATGTTTATAGAGATGGCGGTGTTGATATTTCCACGTTCATAGAGATAGCGGTGTTGATTTGTCCATGTTTATAGAGAAAGCGGTTTGGATATTTCCATGTTTATACAGATAGGGTTGTAGATATTTCCATGTTTATAGAGATGGCGGTGTAGATATTTCCATGTTTATACAGATCACAGTGTAGATATTTGCTTGTTTATACAAACAGCGGTGTAGTTATTTCCATGTTTATACAGATAGCGGTGTAGATATTTCCATGTATATACAGATATCTGTGTAGATATTTCCATGTTTATACCGATGGCTGTGTAGGTATTTCCATGTTTATACAGATGACTTTGTAGGTATTTCCATGTTTATATAGATGGCGGTGTAGATATTTCCATGTTTATACAGATAGCGGTGTAGATATTTCTATGTTTATACAGACCGTGGTTTAGATATTTCCATGTTTATACAGATGGCGGGGCAGATATTTCCATGTTTGTACAGATGGCGGTGTTGATATTTCCATCTATACACAGATGACCGAGTAGATATTTCCATGTTTATACAGATGGCGGCACAGATATTTCCACGGATATGTAGATGGCGGTGTAGATATTTCCATGTTTATCCAGATAGCGGTGTAGATATTTCCATGTTTATATAGATAGCGGTGTAGATATTTCCATGTATATACACATGGCTGTGTAGATATTTCCATGCTTATACAGATGGCGGTGTAGATATTTTCATGTTTATACAGATAACTTTGGAAGTATTTACATGTTTATACAGATGGCGGTGTAGATATTTCGATCTTTATAGAGATAGCAGTGGAGATATTTCCATGTTTATACAGATAGCGGTGTAGGTATTTCCATGTTTATACTGATCGTGGTGTAGATATTTCCATGTTTATAGAGATGGCGGTGTAGATATTTCCATGTTCATAGAGATAGCGGTGTTGATTTTTCCAGGTTTATAGAGATAGCCGTGTGGATATTTCCATGTTTATACAGATAGGGGTGTAGATATTTCCATGTTTATACAGATGGCTGTGTAGACATTTCCATGTTCATACAGATGACTTTGTAGGTATTTCCATGTTTATACAGATGGCGGTGTAGATATTTCCATGTTTATAGAGATAGCTGTGTAGATATTTCCATGTTTATACAGATAGTGGTGTAGATATTTCCATGTTTATACAGATAGCGGTTTAGATATTTCCATATTTATACAGATAACGGTGTAGAAATTTCCATGTTTATACAGATAGCGGTGTAAATATTTCCATGTTTATACAGATCACGGTGTAGCTATTTCCATGTTTATAGAGATAGCGGTGTAGATATTTCCATGTTTATACAGATAGCGGTGTAGATATTTCCATGTTTATACAGACCTCGGTGTAGATATTTCCATGGTTATACAGATAGCGGTGCAGATATTTCCATGTTTGTACAGATGGCGGTGTTGATATTTCCATCTATACACAGATGACCGTGTAGATATTTCCATGTTTATACAGATGGCGGCGCAGAGATTTCCATGAATATGTAGATGGTGGTGTAGATATTTCCATGTTTATACAGATAGCAGTGTAGTTATTTCCATGTTTATATAGATAGCAGTGTAGATATTTCCATGTATATATACATGGCTGTGAATATATTTCCATGTTTATACAGATGGCGGTGTAGATATTTCCATGTTTATACAGATAACATTGTAAGTATTTCCATATTTATACAGATGGCGGTGTAGATATTTCGATGTTTATAGAGATAGCAGTGGAGATATTTCCATGTTTATACAGATAGCGGTGTAGATGTTTCCATGTTTATAGTGATCGTGGTGTAGATATTTCCATGTTTATAGAGATGGCGGTGTTGATATTTCCACGTTCATAGAGATAGCGGTGTTGATTTGTCCATGTTTATAGAGAAAGCGGTTTGGATATTTCCATGTTTATACAGATAGGGTTGTAGATATTTCCATGTTTATAGAGATGGCGGTGTAGATATTTCCATGTTTATACAGATCACAGTGTAGATATTTGCTTGTTTATACAAACAGCGGTGTAGTTATTTCCATGTTTATACAGATAGCGGTGTAGATATTTCCATGTATATACAGATATCTGTGTAGATATTTCCATGTTTATACCGATGGCTGTGTAGGTATTTCCATGTTTATACAGATGACTTTGTAGGTATTTCCATGTTTATATAGATGGCGGTGTAGATATTTCCATGTTTATATAGATGGTGGTTAAGATATTACCATGTTTATACAGATAGCGGTGTAGAAATTTCCATGTATATACAGATCGTGGTGAAGATATTTCCATGTTTATACAGATCGCGGTGTAGATATTTCCATGTTTATACAGATCGCGTTGCAGATATTTCCATGTTTATACAGATAGCGGTGTAGATATTTCTATGTTTGTACAGATATCGGTGTTGATATTTCCATCTATACACAGACGGACCTGTAGATATTTCCATGTTTATACAGATGGCGGCGTAGATATTTCCATGGACATGCAGATGGCGGTGTAGATATTTCCATGTTTATACAGATAGCGGTGTAGATATTTCCATGTGTTTACAGATACCGGTGTAGATAGTTCCATGTTTACACAGATTGCGGTGTAGATATTTCCATCTTTCTACAGATGCCATTGTAGATATTTCCAAGTTTATACAGATGGCGGTGTAGATATTTCCATGTTTATATAGATTGTGGTGTAGATATTACCATGTTTATACAGGTAGCGGTGTAGACATTTCCATGTTTATACAGATTGTGGTGAAGATATTTCCATGTTTATACAGATCGCGGTGTAGATATTTCCATGTTTATACAGATCACGGTGTAGATATTTCCATGTTTATACAGATAGCGGTGTAGATATTTCCATGCTTATACAGATAGCGGTGTAGATATTTCCATATTTATACAGATAACGGTGTAGAAATTTCCATGTTTATACAGATAGCGGTGTAAATATTTCCATGTTTACACAGATCACGGTGTAGATATTTCCATGTTTATAGAGATAGCGGTGTAGATATTTCCATGTTTATACAGATAGCGGTGTAGATATTTCCATGTTTATACAGACAGCGGTTTAGCTATTTCCATGGTAATAGAGATAGCGGTGCAGATATTTCCATGTTTGCACAGATAGCCGTGTTGATATTTCCATCTATACACAGATGACCGTGTAGATATTTCCATGTTTATACAGAGGGCGGCGCAGATATTTCCATGGATATGTAGATGGTGGTGTAGATATTTCCATGTTTATACATATAGCGGTGTAGTTATTTCCATGTTTATACAGATAACTTTGTAAGTATTTCCATGTTTATACAGATGGCAGTGTAGATATTTAAATATTCCTACAGATGACTGTGTAGGTATTTCCATGTTTATACAGATGTCTTTGTAGATATTTCCATGTTTATAGAGATAGCGGTGCAGATATTTCCATGTTTATACAGATAGCGGTGTATATATTTCCATGTTTACACAGATCATGGTGTAGATATTTCCATGTTTATACAGATACCGGTGTAGAAATTTCCATGTTTATACAGACCGCAGTGTTGATATTTCCATGTTTATAGCGATAGCAGTGTAGATATTTCCATGTTTGTACAGATGGCAGTGTTGATGTTTCCATCTATACACAGATTGCCGTGTAGGTATTTCCATGTGTATTCAGATGGCATTGAAGATATTTCCATGTTTATACAGATGGTGGTGTAGATATTTCCATGTTTACACAGATGAATGTATAGGTATTTCCATGTTTATACAGATGGCGGTGTAGATATTTCCATGTTTATAGAGATAGCTGTGTAGATATTTCCATGTTTATATAGATAGCGGTGTAGATATTTCCATGTTTATACAGTTGGCCATGTAGTTATTTCCATATTTATACAGATGTCTGTGTAGATATTTCCATGTGTATACAGATGGTATTGTAGGTATTTCCATGTTTATACAGATGGTGGTGTAGATATTTCCATGCTTATACAGTCGACGGTGTAGATATTTCCATGTTTTTACAGATGGCAGTGTAGATATTTCAATGTTTATAGAGATGGCCCTGTAGATATTTCCATGTTTATACAGATAACTGTGGAGATATTTCCATGTTTATACAGAGAGCAATGGAGATATTTCCATGTTTATACACATAGCGGTGTACATATTTCCATGTGTATAGAGACAGCGTTGTAGTTATTTCCATGATTATACAGATAGCGGTGCAGATATTTCCATGTTTACACAGATGCCTATGCAGAGATTTCCATATTTATACAGAGGGCTTTGTAGATATTTCTATGTTTATACAGATGGCAGTGTAGATATTTAAATATTCCTACACATGACTGTGTAGGTATTTCCATGTTTATACAGATGTCTTTGTAGATATTTCCATGTTTATAGAGATAGCGGTGCAGATATTTCCATGTTTATACAGATAGCGGTGTATATATTTCCATGTTTACAAAGATCATGGTGTAGATATTTCCATGTTTATACAGATAGCGGTGTACAAATTTCCATGTTTATACAGACCGCAGTGTAGATATTTCCATGTTTATAGATATAGCAGTGTAGATATTTGCATGTTTGTACAGATGGCGGTGTTGATGTTTCCATCTATTCACAGATTGCCGTGTAGGTATTTCCATGTGTATTCAGATGGCATTGAAGATATTTCCATGTTTATACTGATGGTGGTGTAGATATTTCCATGTTTACACAGATGACTGTATAGGTATTTCCATGTTTATACAGATGGCGGTGTAGATATTTCCATGTTTATAGAGATAGCTGTGTAGATATTTCCATGTTTATATAGATAGCGACGTAGATATTTCCATGTTTATACAGATGGCTGTGTAGATATTTCCATATTTATACAGATGTCTGTGTAGATATTTCCATGTGTATACAGATGGTATTGTAGGTATTTCCATGTTTATACAGATGGTGGTGTAGATATTTCCATGCTTATACAGTTGACGGTGTAGATATTTCCATGTTTTTACAGATGGCAGTGTAGATTTTTCAATGTTTATGGAGATGGCCCTGTAGATATTTCCATGTTTATACAGATAACGGTGGAGATATTTCCATGTTTATACAGAGAGCAGTGGAGATATTTCCATGTTTATACACATAGCGGTGTACATATTTCCATGTTTATAGAGACAGCGGTGTAGGTATTTCCATGATTATACAGATAGCGGTGCAGATATTTCCATGTTTACACAGATGCCTATGCAGATATTTCCATATTTATACAGAGGGCTTTGTAGATATTTCTATGTTTATACAGATGGCAGTGTAGATATTTAAATATACCTACACATGACTGTGTAGGTATTTCCATGTTTATACAGATGTCTTTGTAGATATTTCCATGTTTATAGAGATAGCGGTGCAGATATTTCCATGTTTATACAGATAGCGGTGTATGTATTTCCTTGTTTACAAAGATCATGGTGTAGATATTTCCATGTTTATACAGATACCGGTGTAGAAATTTCCATGTTTATACAGACCGCAGTGTAGATATTTCCATGTTTATAGAGATATCAGTGTAGATATTTGCCTGTTTGTACAGATGACAGTGTTGATGTTTCCATCTATACACAGATTGCCGTGTAGGTATTTCCATGTGTATTCAGATGGCATTGAAGATATTTCCATGTTTATACAGATAGCGGTGTAGATATTTCCATGTTTATACAGATAGCGGTGTAGATATTTCCATGTGTTTACAGATAGCGGTGTAGATAGTTCCATGTTTACACAGATTGCGGTGTAGATATTTCCATCTTTCTACAGATGGCATTGTAGATATTTCCATGTTTATACAGATGGCGGTGTAGATATTTCCATGTTTATATAGATGGTGGTGTAGATATTACCATGTTTATACAGGTAGCGGTGTTGATATTTCCATGTTTATACAGATTGTGGTGAAGATATTTCCATGTTTATACAGATCGCGGTGTAGATATTTCCATGTTTATACAGATAGCGGTGTAGTTGTTTCCATGTTTATAGAGATAGCATTGTAGATATTTACATGTTTATACAGATGGCTGTGTAGATATTTCCATGTGTATACAGATGGCATTGTAGATATTTCCATGTTTATAGAGATGACTGTATACGTATTTCCATGTTTTTACAGATGGCAGTGCAGATATTTCCATGTTTATAGAGATAGCGGTGTAGATATTTCCATGTTTCTACAGATGGCGGTGTTGATATTTCCATGGACATGCAGATGGCGATGTAGATATTTCCATGTCTAAACAGATAGCGGTGTAGATATTTCCATGTTTACACAGATAGTGGTGTAGATATTTCCGTGTTTATACACATGGCAGAGTAGATACTTCCATCTTTATGGAGATGGCAGTGTAGATATTTTCATGTTTATGGAGATGGCGGTGTAGATATTTCCATATTTACAGAGATAGCGGTGTAGATATTTCCATATTTACAGAGATAGCGGTGTAGATATTTCCATCTTTCTTCAGATGGCAGTGGAGATATTTCCATGTTTATACTGATGTCGGTGTAGATATTTCCATATTTATACAGATGTCTGTGTAGATATTTCCATGTGTATACAGATTGTATTGTAGGTATTTCCATGTTTATACAGATGGCTGTGTAGATATTTCCATGTGTATACAGATGGTATTGTAGGTATTTCCATGTTTATACAGATGGTGGTGAAGATATTTCCATGTTTATTCAGATGACTGTGTAGATATTTCCATGTTTTTACAGATGGCAGTGTAGATATTTCAATGTTCATAGAGATGGCGCTGTAGATATTTCCATGTTTATACAGATAACGGTGGAGATATTCCCATGTTTATACAGAGAGCAGTGGAGATATTTCCATGTTTATACACATAGCGGTGTACATATTTCCATGATTATATAGACAGCGTTGTAGGTATTTCCATGTTTATACAGATAGCGGTGCAGATATTTCCATGTTTACACAGATGCCTATGCAGATATTTCCAAATTTATACAGAGGGCTTTGTAGATATTTCTATGTTTATAGAGATGGCAGTGTAGATATTTAAATATTCCTACACATGACTGTGTAGGTATTTCCATGTTTATACAGATATCTTTGAAGATATTTCCATGTTCATAGAGATAGCGGTGCAGATATTTCCATGTTTATACAGATAGCGGTGTAGATATTTCTATGTTTATACAGACCGTGGTTTAGATATTTCCATGTTTATACAGATGGCGGGGCAGATATTTCCATGTTTGTACAGATGGCGGTGTTGATATTTCCATCTATACACAGATGACCGAGTAGATATTTCCATGTTTATACAGATGGCGGCACAGATATTTCCACGGATATGTAGATGGCGGTGTAGATATTTCCATGTTTATCCAGATAGCGGTATAGATATTTCCATGTTTATATAGATAGCGGTGTAGATATTTCCATGTATATACACATGGCTGTGTAGATATTTCCATGCTTATACAGATGGCGGTGTAGATATTTTCATGTTTATACAGATAACTTTGGAAGTATTTACATGTTTATACAGATGGCGGTGTAGATATTTCGATCTTTATAGAGATAGCAGTGGAGATATTTCCATGTTTATACAGATAGCGGTGTAGGTATTTCCATGTTTATACTGATCGTGGTGTAGATATTTCCATGTTTATAGAGATGGCGGTGTAGATATTTCCATGTTCATAGAGATAGCGGTGTTGATTTTTCCATGTTTATAGAGATAGCCGTGTGGATGTTTCCATGTTTATACAGATAGGGGTGTAGATATTTCCATGTTTATACAGATGGCTGTGTAGACATTTCCATGTTCATACAGATGACTTTGTAGGTATTTCCATGTTTATACAGATGGCGGTGTAGATATTTCCATGTTTATAGAGATAGCTGTGTAGATATTTCCATGTTTATACAGATAGTGGTGTAGATATTTCCATGTTTATACAGATAGCGGTTTAGATATTTCCATATTTATACAGATAACGGTGTAGAAATTTCCATGTTTATACAGATAGCGGTGTAAATATTTCCATGTTTATACAGATCACGGTGTAGCTATTTCCATGTTTATAGAGATAGCGGTGTAGATATTTCCATGTTTATACAGATAGCGGTGTAGATATTTCCATGTTTATACAGACCTCGGTGTAGATATTTCCATGGTTATACAGATAGCGGTGCAGATATTTCCATGTTTGTACAGATGGCGGTGTTGATATTTCCATCTATACACAGATGACCGTGTAGATATTTCCATGTTTATACAGATGGCGGCGCAGAGATTTCCATGAATATGTAGATGGTGGTGTAGATATTTCCATGTTTATACAGATAGCAGTGTAGTTATTTCCATGTTTATATAGATAGCAGTGTAGATATTTCCATGTATATATACATGGCTGTGAATATATTTCCATGTTTATACAGATGGCGGTGTAGATATTTCCATGTTTATACAGATAACATTGTAAGTATTTCCATATTTATACAGATGGCGGTGTAGATATTTCGATGTTTATAGAGATAGCAGTGGAGATATTTCCATGTTTATACAGATAGCGGTGTAGATGTTTCCATGTTTACAGTGATCGTGGTATAGATATTTCCATGTTTATAGAGATGGCGGTGTTGATATTTCCACGTTCATAGAGATAGCGGTGTTGATTTGTCCATGTTTATAGAGAAAGCGGTTTGGATATTTCCATGTTTATACAGATAGGGTTGTAGATATTTCCATGTTTATAGAGATGGCGGTGAAGATATTTCCATGTTTATACAGATCACAGTGTAGATATTTGCTTGTTTATACAAACAGCGGTGTAGTTATTTCCATGTTTATACAGATAGCGGTGTAGATATTTCCATGTATATACAGATATCTGTGTAGATATTTCCATGTTTATACCGATGGCTGTGTAGGTATTTCCATGTTTATACAGATGACTTTGTAGGTATTTCCATGTTTATATAGATGGCGGTGTAGATATTTCCATGTTTATATAGATGGTGGTTAAGATATTACCATGTTTATACAGATAGCGGTGTAGAAATTTCCATGTATATACAGATCGTGGTGAAGATATTTCCATGTTTATACAGATCGCGGTGTAGATATTTCCATGTTTATACAGATCGCGTTGCAGATATTTCCATGTTTATACAGATAGCGGTGTAGATATTTCTATGTTTGTACAGATATCGGTGTTGATATTTCCATCTATACACAGACGGACGTGTAGATATTTCCATGTTTATACAGATGGCGGCGTAGATATTTCCATGGACATGCAGATGGCGGTGTAGATATTTCCATGTTTATACAGATAGCGGTGTAGATATTTCCATGTGTTTACAGATACCGGTGTAGATAGTTCCATGTTTACACAGATTGCGGTGTAGATATTTCCATCTTTCTACAGATGCCATTGTAGATATTTCCAAGTTTATACAGATGGCGGTGTAGATATTTCCATGTTTATATAGATTGTGGTGTAGATATTACCATGTTTATACAGGTAGCGGTGTAGACATTTCCATGTTTATACAGATTGTGGTGAAGATATTTCCATGTTTATACAGATCGCGGTGTAGATATTTCCATGTTTATACAGATCACGGTGTAGATATTTCCATGTTTATACAGATAGCGGTGTAGATATTTCCATGCTTATACAGATAGCGGTGTAGATATTTCCATATTTATACAGATAACGGTGTAGAAATTTCCATGTTTATACAGATAGCGGTGTAAATATTTCCATGTTTACACAGATCACGGTGTAGATATTTCCATGTTTATAGAGATAGCGGTGTAGATATTTCCATGTTTATACAGATAGCGGTGTAGATATTTCCATGTTTATACAGACAGCGGTTTAGCTATTTCCATGGTAATACAGATAGCGGTGCAGATATTTCCATGTTTGCACAGATAGCCGTGTTGATATTTCCATCTATACACAGATGACCGTGTAGATATTTCCATGTTTATACAGAGGGCGGCGCAGATATTTCCATGGATATGTAGATGGTGGTGTAGATATTTCCATGTTTATACATATAGCGGTGTAGTTATTTCCATGTTTATACAGATAACTTTGTAAGTATTTCCATGTTTATACAGATGGCGGTGTAGATATTTCGATGTTTATAGAGATAGCAGTGGGGATATTTCCATGTTTATACAGATAACGGTGTAAATATTTCCATGTTTATACTGATCGTGGTGTAGATATTTCCATGTTTATAGAGATGGCGGTGTAGATATTTCCATGTTCATAGAGATAGCGGTGTTGATTTTTCCATGTTTACAGAGATAGCGGTGTGGATATTTCCATGTTTATACAGATAGGGGTGTAGATATTTCCATGTTTATGGAGATGGCGGTGTAGATATTTCCATGTTTATACAGATCACGGTGTAGATATTTGCTTGTTTATACAAATAGCGGTGTAGTTATTTCCATGTTTATACAGATAACAGTGTAGATATTTCCATGTATATACAGAAGGTTGTGAAGATATTTCCATGTTTATACCGATGGCTGTGTAGATATTTCCATGTTTATACAGATGACTTTGTAGGTATTTCCATGTTTATACAGATGGCCGTGTAGATATTTCCATGTTTATGGAGGTAGCTGTGTAGATATTTCCATGTTTATTCAGATAGCGGTGTAGATATTTCCATGTTTATACAGATCGCGGTGTAGATATTTCCATGTTTATACAGATCACGGTGTAGATATTTCCATGTTTATACAGATAGCGGTGTAGATATTTGCATGTATTTACAGATATAGGTGTAGATATTTCCATGTTTACACAGATTGCAGTGTAGATATTTCCATCTTTCTACAAATGGCATTGTAGATATTTCCATGTTTATATAGATGGCGGTGTAGATATTTCCATGTTTATATAGATGGTGGTGTAGATATTACCATGTTTATACAGATAGCGATGCAGATATTTCCATGTAAATACAGATCGTGTTGAAGATATTTCCATGTTTATACAGATCGCGGTGTAGATATTTCCATGTTTATACAGATCGCGGTGTAGTTACTTCCATATTTATACAGATAGCGGTGTAGATATTTCCATGTTTATACAGATAGCGTTGTAGGTATTTCCATGTTTATAGAGATAGCGGTGTAGGTATTTCCATGTTTATAGACATAGCGGTGTACATATTTCCATGTTTATATAGATGCCGTTGTAGATATTTCCATGTTTATACCGATAGCGGTGTTGGTATTTCCACGTTTATGCAGATAGCGATGTAGATATTTCCATGTTTATACAGCTCGCGGTGCAGATATTTATATCTTTATACAGATGGCATTGTAGATATTTCCTTGTTCACACTGATGGCGGTGTGGATGTTTCCATGTTTGTACATATGGCGGAGTAGTTTGTTCCATATTTATGGAGATGGCAGTGTAGATATTTTCATGTTTATACAGATGGCGGAGTAGATATTTCCATGTTTATAGAGATAGCCGTGTAGATATTTACATGTTTATACAGATGGCTGTGTAGATATTTACATGTATATACAGATGGCATTGTAGATATTTCCATGTTTTTACAGATGACTGTATAGGTATTTCCATGTTTTTACAGATGGCAGTGCAGATATTTCCATGTTTATAGAGATAGCGGTGTAGATATTTCCATGTTTGTACAGATGGCAGTGTTGATATTTCCATCTATACACAGATGGCCGTGTAGATATTTCCATGTTTATACAGATGGCGGCATAGATATTTCCATGGACATGCAAATGGCAGTGTAGATACTTCCATGCTTATACAGATAGCGGTGTAGATATTTCCATGTTTACAGAGATGAGGTGCAGATATTTCCGTGTTTATACACATGGCGGAGTAGATACTTCCATCTTTATGGAGATGGCAGTGTAGATATTTTCATGTTTATAGAGATGGCGGTGTAGATATTTCGATGTTTATAGAGATAGCAGTGGAGATATTTCCATGTTTATACAGATAGCGGTGTAGATATTACCATGTTTATTCTGATCGTGGTGTAGATAACTCCATGTTTATAGAGATGGCGGTGTAGATATTTCCATGTTCATAGAGATAGCGGTGTTGATTTTTCCATGTTTATAGAGATAGCGGTGTGGATATTTCCATGTTATACAGATAGGGTTGTAGATATTTCCATGTTTATAGAGATAGCGGTGTAGATATTTCCATGTTTATACAGATAGCAGGGTAGATATTTCCATGTTCATACAGACCGCGGTGTAGATATTTCCATGTTTATACAGATACCGGTGCAGATATTTCCATGTTTGTACAGATGGCGGTGTTGATATTTCCATCTATACACAGATGACCGTGTAGATATTTCCATGTTTATACAGATGGCAGCGCAGATATTTCCATGGATATGTAGATAGCGGTGTAGATATTTCCATGTTTATACAGATAGCGGGGTAGTTATTTCCATGTTTATATAAATAGCATTGTAGTTATTTCCATGTATATACACATGGCTGTGTAGATATTTCCATGTTCATACAGATAGCGGTGTAGATATTTCCATGTATATACAGATGGCTGTGTAGATATTTCCATGTTTATACAGATGGCTGTGTAGATATTTCCATGTTTATACAGATGACTTTGTAGGTATTTCCATGTTTATACAAATGACGGTGTAGATATTTCGTTGTTTTTAGAGATAGCTTTGTAGATATTTCCATGTTTATACAGATAGCGGTGTAGATATTTCCATGTTTTTACAGATAGCGGTGCAGCTATTTCCATGTTTACACAGATTGCGGTGTAGATATTTCCATCTTTCTACAGATGGCATTGTAGGTATTTCCATGTTTATACAGATGGCGGTGTAGATATTTCCATGTTTATATAGATGGTGGTGTAGATATTACCATGTTTATACAGGTAGCGCTGTAGATATTTCCATGTTTATACAGATTGTGGTGAAGATATTTCCATGTTTATACAGATCGCGGTGTAGATTTTTCCATGTTTATACAGATCGCGGTGTAGATATTTCCATGTTTATACAGATAGCAGTGTAGATATTTCCATATTTATACAGATAACGGTGTATAAATTTACATGCTTATTCAGATATCGGTGTAAATATTTCCATGTTTATACAGATCACGGTGTAGATATTTCCATGTTTATAGAGATAGCGGTGTAGAAATTTCCATGTTTATACGGACCGCGGTGTAGATATTTCCATGGTTATACAGATAGCGGTGTAGATATTTCCATGTTTGTACAGATGGCGGTGTTGATATTTACATATATACACAGATGAGCATGTAGATATTTCCATGTTTATACAGATGGCGGCGCAGATATTTCCATGGATATGTAGATGGTGTTGTAGGTATTTCCATGTTTATACAGATAGCGGTGTAGTTATTTCCATGTTTATATAGATACCGGTGTAGATATTTCCATGTATATACACATGGCTGTGTAGATATTTCCATGTTTATACAGATGGCGGTGTAGATATTTCCATGTTTATACAGATAAATTTGTAAGTATTTCCATGTTTATACAGATGGCGGTGTAGATATTTCGATGTTTATAGAGACAGCAGTGGAGATATTTCCATGTTTATACAGATAGCGTTGTAGATGTTTCCATGTTTATACTGATCGTGGTGTAGATATTTCCAAGTTTATAGAGATGGCGGTGTAGATATTTCCATGTTTATAGAGATAGCGTTGTTGATTTTTCCATGTTTATAGAGATAGCGTTGTGGATATTTCCATGTTTATACTGATAGGTGTGTAGATATTTCCATGTTTATAGAGATGGCGGTGTAGATATTTCCATGTTTATACAGATCACGGTGTAGATATTTGCTTGTTTATTCAAATAGCGGTGTAGTTATTTCCATGTTTATACAGATGCCGATGTAGATATTTACATGTATATACAGATGGCTGTGTAGATATTTCCATGTTTATACCGATGGCTGTGTAGATATTTCCATGTTTATACAGATGACTTTGTAGGTATTTCCATGTGTGTACAGATGGCATTGAAGATATTTCCATGTTTATACAGATGGTGGTGTAGATATTTGCATGTTTACACAGATGACTGTATAGGTATTTCCATGTTTATACAGATGGTGGTGTAGATATTTCCATGTTTATAGAGATAGCGGTGTAGATATTTCCATATTTATACAGATAACGGTGTAGAAATTTCCATGTTTATACAGATAGCGGTGTAAATATTTCCATGTTTATACAGATCACGGTGTAGATATTTCCCTGTTTATAGAGATAGCGGTCTAGATATGTCCATATTTATACAGATAGCGGTGTAGATATTTCCATATTTATACAGACCGCGGTGTAGATATTTCCATGTTTATACAAATAGCGGTGCAGATATTTCCATGTTTGTAAAGATGGCGGTGTTGATATTTCCATCTATACACAGATGACCGTGTAGATATTTCCATGATTATACAGATGGCGGCGCAGATATTTCCATGGAAATGTAGATGGCGGTGTAGATATTTCCATGTTTATACAGATAGCGGTGTAGTTATTTCCATGTTTATATAGATAGCGGTGTAGTTATTTCCATGTATATACACATGGCTGTGTAGATATTTCCATGTTTATACAGATGGCAGTGTAGATATTTCCATGTTTATACAGATAACTTTGTAAGTATTTCCATGTTTATAGAGATGGCGGTGTAGATATTTCGATGTTTATAGAGATAGCAGTGGAGATATTTCCATGTTTATACAGATAGCGGTGTAGATATTACCATGTTTATTCTGATCGTGGTGTAGATATTTCCATGTTTATAGAGATGGCGGTGTAGATATTTCCATGTTCATAGAGATAGCGGTGTTGATTTTTCCATGTTTATAGAGATAGCGGTGTGGATATTTCCATGCTTATACAGATAGGGGTGTAGATATTTCCATGTTTATAGAGATAGCGGTGTAGTTATTTCCATGTTTATACAGATAGCAGTGTAGGTATTTCCATATTTATACAGATAACGGTGTATAAATTTACATGTTTATTCAGATAGCGATCTAAATATTTCCATGTTTATACAGATCACGGTGTAGATATTTTTCATGTTTATAGAGATAGCGGTGTAGATATTTCCATGTTTATACAGACCGCGGTGTAGATATTTCCATGGTTATACAGATAGCGTTGCAGATATTTCCATGTTTGTACAGATGGCGGTGTTGATATTTACATCTATACACAGATGACCATGTAGATATTTCCATGTTTATACAGATGGCGGCGCAGATATTTCCATGGATATGTAGATGGTGTTGTAGATATTTCCATGTTTATACAGATAGCGGTGTAGTTATTTCCATGTTTATATAGATAGCGGTGTAGATATTTCCATGTATATACACATGGCTGTGTAGATATTTCCATGTTTATACAGATAGCGGCGTAGATATTTCCATGTATATACAGATGGCTTTGTAGATATTTCCATGTTTATACAGATGGCTGTGTAGATATTTCCATGTTTATACAGATGACTTTGTAGGTATTTCCATGTTTATACAAATGGCGGTGTAGATATTTCGTTGTTTATAGAGATAGCTGTGTAGATATTTCCATGTTTATACAGATAGCGGTGTAGATATTTCCATGTTTTTACAGATAGCGGTGTAGCTATTTCCATGTTTACACAGATTGCGGTGTAGATATTTCCATCTTTCTACAGATGGCATTGTAGGTATTTCCATGTTTATACAGATGGCAGTGTAGATATTTCCATGTTTATATAGATGGTGGTGTAGATATTACCATGTTTATACAGGTAGCGCTGTAGATATTTCCATGTTTATACAGATTGTGGTGAAGATATTTCCATGTTTATACAGATCGCGGTGTAGATTTTTCCATGTTTGTACAGATCGCGGTGTAGATATTTCCATGTTTACACAGATAGCAGTGTAGATATTTCCATATTTATACAGATAACGGTGTAGAAATTTACATGTTTATTCAGATAGCGGCGTAAATATTTCCATGTTTATACAGATCACTGTGTAGATATTTCCATGTTTATAGAGATAGCGGTGTAGATATTTCCATGTTTATACAGACCGCGGTGTAGATATTTCCATGGTTATAAAGATAGCGGTGCAGATATTTCCATGTTTGTACAGATGGCGGTGTTGATATTTACATCTATACACAGATGACCATGTAGATATTTCCATGTTTATACAGATGGCGGCGCAGATATTTCCATAGATATGTAGATGGTGTTGTAGATATTTCCATGTTTATACAGATAGCGGTGTAGTTATTTCCATGTTTATATAGATACCGGTGTAGATATTTCCATGTATATACACATGGCTGTGTAGATATTTCCATGTTTATACAGATGGCGGTGTAGATATTTCCATGTTTATACAGATAACTTTGTAAGTATTTCCATGTTTATACAGATGGCGGTGTAGATATTTCGATGTTTATAGAGACAGCATTGGAGATATTTCCATGTTTATACAGATAGCGTTGTAGATGTTTCCATGTTTATACTGATCGTGGTGTAGATATTTCCATGTTTATAGAGATAGCGGTGGAGATATTTCCATGTTCATAGAGATAGCGTTGTTGATTTTTCCATGTTTATAGAGATAGCGTTGTGGATATTTCCATGTTTATACTGATAGGTGTGTAGATATTTCCATGTTTATAGAGATGGCGGTGTAGATATTTCCATGTTTATACAGATCACGGTGTAGATATTTGCTTGTTTATACAAATAGCGGTGTAGTTATTTCCATGTTTATACAGATAGAGGTGTAGATATTCCCATGTGTATACAGATGGCTGTGTAGATATTTCCATGTTTATACCGATGGCTGTGTAGATATTTCCATGTTTATACAGATGACTTTGTAGGTATTTCCATGTGTATACAGATGGCATTGAAGATATTTCCATTTTTATACAGATGGTGGTGTAGATATTTGCATGTTTACACAGATGACTTTATAGGTATTTCCATGTTTATACAGATGGCGGTGTAGATATTTCCATGTTTATAGAGATAGCGGTGTAGATATTTCCATATTTATACAGATAACGGTGTAGAAATTTCCATGTTTATACAGATAGCGGTGTAAATATTTCCATATTTATACAGATCACGGTGCAGATATTTCCATGTTTATAGAGATAGCGGTGTAGATATGTCCATATTTATACAGATAGCGGTGTAGATATTTCCATATTTATACAGACCGCGGTGTAGATATTTCCATGTTTATACAAATAGCGGTGCAGATATTTCCATGTTTGTACAGATGGCGGTGTTGATATTTCCATCTATACACAGATGACCGTGTAGATATTTCCATGATTATACAGATGGCGGCGCAGATATTTCCATGGAAATGTAGATGGCGGTGTAGATATTTCCATGTTTATACAGATAGCGGTGTAGTTATTTCCATGTTTATATAGATAGCGGTGTAGTTATTTCCATGTATATACACATGGCTGTGTAGATATTTCCATGTTTATACAGATGGCGGTGTAGATATTTCCATGTTTATACAGATAACTTTGTAAGTATTTCCATGTTTATAGAGATGGCGGTGTAGATATTTCGATGTTTATAGAGATAGCAGTGGAGATATTTCCATGTTTATACAGATAGCGGTGTAGATATTACCATGTTTATTCTGATCGTGGTGTAGATATTTCCATGTTTATAGAGATGGCGGTGTAGATATTTCCATGTTCATAGAGATAGCGGTGTTGATTTTTCCATGTTTATAGAGATAGCGGTGTGGATATTTCCATGCTTATACAGATAGGGGTGTAGATATTTCCATGTTTATAGAGATAGCGGTGTAGTTATTTCCATGTTTATACAGATAGCAGTGTAGATATTTCCATATTTATACAGATAACGGTGTATAAATTTACATGTTTATTCAGATAGCGATGTAAATATTTCCATGTTTATACAGATCACGGTGTAGATATTTTTCATGTTTATAGAGATAGCGGTGTAGATATTTCCATGTTTATACAGATCGCGGTGTAGATATTTCCATGGTTATACAGATAGCGTTGCACATATTTCCATGTTTGTACAGATGGCGGTGTTGATATTTACATCTATACACAGATGACCATGTAGATATTTCCATGTTTATACAGATGGCGGCGCAGATATTTACATGGATATGTAGATGGTGTTGTAGATATTTCCATGTTTATACAGATAGCGGTGTAGTTATTTCCATGTTTATATAGATAGCGGTGTAGATATTTCCATGAATATACACATGGCTGTGTAGATATTTCCATGTTTATACAGATGGCGGTGTAGATATTTCCATGTTTATACAGATAACTTTGTAAGTATTTCCTTGTTTATACTGATGGCGGTGTAGATATTTCGATGTTTATAGAGATAGCAGTGGAGATATTTCCATGTTTATACAGATAGCGTTGTAGATGTTTCCATGTTTATACTGATCGTGGTGTAGATATTTCCATGTTTATAGAGATAGCGGTGTAGATATTTCCATGTTTATACAGACCGCGGTGTAGATATTTCCATGGTTATACAGATAGCGGTGCAGATATTTCCATGTTTGTACAGATGGCGGTGTTGATATTTACATCTATACACAGATGACCATGTAGATATTTCCATGTTTATACAGATGGCGGCGCAGATATTTCCATAGATATGTAGATGGTGTTGTAGATATTTCCATGTTTATACAGATAGCGGTGTAGTTATTTCCATGTTTATATAGATACCGGTGTAGATATTTCCATGTATATACACATGGCTGTGTAGATGTTTCCATGTTTATACAGATGGCGGTTTAGATATTTCCATGTTTATACAGATAACTTTGTAAGTATTTCCATGTTTATACAGATGGCGGTGTAGATATTTCGATGTTTATAGAGATAGCAGTGGAGATATTTCCATGTTTATACAGATAGCGTTGTAGATGTTTCCATGTTTATACTGATCGTGGTGTAGATATTTCCATGTTTATAGAGATGGCGGTGGAGATATTTCCATGTTCATGGAGATAGCGTTGTTGATTTTTCCATGTTTATAGAGATGGCGGTGTAGATATTTCCATGTTTATACAGATCACGGTGTAGGTATTTGCTTGTTTATACAAATAGCGTGGTAGTTATTTCCATGTTTATACAGATAGCGGTGTAGATATTCCCATGTGTATACAGATGGCTGTGTAGATATTTCCATGTTTATACCGATGGCTGTGTAGATATTTCTATGTTTATACAGATGACTTTGTAGGTATTTCCATGTGTATACAGATGGCATTGAAGATATTTCCATGTTTATACAGATGGTGGTGTAGATATTTGCATGTTTACACAGATGACTGTATAGGTATTTCCATGTTTATACAGATGGCGGTGTAGATATTTCCATGTTTATAGAGATAGCGGTGTAGATATTTCCATATTTATACAGATAACGGTGTAGAAATTTCCATGTTTATACAGATAGCGGTGTAAATATTTCCATGTTTATACAGATCACGGTGTAGATATTTCCATGTTTATAGAGATAGCGGTGTAGATATGTCCATATTTATACAGATAGCGGTGTAGATATTTCCATACTTATACAGACCGCGGTGTAGATATTTCCATGTTTATACAAATAGCGGTGCAGATATTTCCATGTTTGTACAGATGGCGGTGTTGATATTTCCATCTATACACAGATGACCGTGTAGATATTTCCATGATTATACAGATGGCGGTGCAGATATTTCCATGGAAATGTAGATGGCGGTGTCGATATTTCCATGTTTATACAGATAGCGGTGTAGTTATTTCCATGTTTATATAGATAGCGGTGTAGTTATTTCCATGTATATACACATGGCTGTGTAGATATTTCCATGTTTATACAGATGGCGGTGTAGATATTTCCATGTTTATACAGATAACTTTGTAAGTATTTCCATGTTTATAGAGATGGCGGTGTAGATATTTCGATGTTTATAGTGATAGCAGTGGAGATATTTCCATGTTTATACAGAAAGCGGTGTAGATATTACCATGTTTATTCTGATCGTGGTGTAGATATTTCCATGTTTATAGAGATGGCGGTGTAGATATTTCCGTCTTCATAGAGATAGCGGTGTTGATTTTTCCATGTTTATAGAGATAGCGGTGTGGATATTTCCATGCTTATACAGATAGGGGTGTAGATATATCCATGTTTATAGAGATAGCGGTGTAGATATTTCCATGTTTATACAGATAGCAGTGTAGATATTTCCATGTTTATACAGACTGCGGTGTAGATATTTCCATGTTTATACAGATACCGGTGCAGATATTTCCATGTTTGTACAGATGGCGGTGTTGATATTTCCATCTATACACAGATGACCGTGTAGATATTTCCATTTTTATACAGATGGCAGCGCAGATATTTCCATGGATATGAAGATAGCGGTGTAGATATTTCCATGTTTATACAGATAGCGGTGTAGTTATTTCCATGTTTATATAGATAGCGGTGTAGTTATTTCCATGTATATACACATAGCTGTGTAGATATTTCCATATTTATACAGATAGCGGTGTAGATATTTCCATGTATATACAGATGGCTGTGTAGATATTTCCATGTATATACAGATGGCTGTGTAGATATTTCCATGTTTATACTGATGACTTTGTAGGTATTTCCATGTTTATACAGAGGGCGGTGTAGCTATTTCGTTGTTTATAGAGATAGCTGTGTAGATATTTCCATGTTTATACAGATAGCGGTGTAGATATTTCCATGTTTTTACAGATAGCGGTGTAGATATTTCCATGTTTACACAGATTGCGGTGTAGATATTTCCATCTTTCTACAGATGGCATTGTAGGTATTTCCATGTTTATACAGATGGCGGTGTAGATATTTCCATGTTTATATAGATGACGGTGTAGATATTACCATTTTATACAGGTAGCGCTGTACATATTTCCATGTTTATACAGATTGTGGTGAAGATATTTCCATGTTTATACAGATCGCGGTGTAGATTTTTCCATGTTTGTACAGATCGCGGTGTAGATATTTCCATGTTTACACAGATAGCAGTGTAGATATTTCCATATTTATACAGATAACGGTGTAGAAATTAACATGTTTATTCAGATAGCGGTGTAAATATTTCCATGTTTATATAGATCACTGTGTAGATATTTCCATGTTTATAGAGATAGCGGTGTAGATATTTCCATGTTTATACAGACCGCGGTGTAGATATTTCCATGGTTATACAGATAGCGGTGCAGATATTTCCATGTTTGTACAGATGGCGGTGTTGATATTTACATCTATACACAGATGACCATGTAGATATTTCCATGTTTATACAGATGGCGGCGCAGATATTTCCATGGATATGTAGATGGTGTTGTAGATATTTCCATGTTTATACAGATAGCGGTGTAGATATTTCCATGCTTATACAGATAGCGGTGTAGATATTTCCATATTTATACAGATAACGGTGTAGAAATTTACATGTTTATACAGATATTGGTGTAAATATTTCCATGTTTATACAGACCACGGTGTAGATATTTCCATGTTTATAGAGATAGCGGTGTAGATATTTCCATGTTTATACAGACCGTGGTGAAGATATTTCCATGGTTATACAGATAGCGGTGTAGATATTTCCATGTTTGTACAGATGGCGGTGTTGATATTTACATCTATACACAGATGACCGTGTAGATATTTCCATGTTTATACAGATGGCGTCGCAGATATTTCCATGGATATGTATATGGTGGTGTAGATATTTCCATGTTTATACAGATAGAGGTGTAGTTATTTACATGTTTATATAGATAGCGGTGTAGATATTTCCATGTATATACACATGGCTGTGTAGATATTTCCATGTTTATACCCATGGCGGTGTAGATATTTCCATGTTTATACTGATAACTTTGTAAGTATTTCCATGTTTATACAGATGGCGGTGTAGATATTTTGATGTTTATAGAGAAATCAGTTGAGTTATTTCCATGTTTATACAGATAGCGTTGTAGACGTTTCCATGTTTATACAGATCACGGT
Organism: Pan paniscus; assembly: GCF_029289425.2. Lineage (NCBI taxonomy): Eukaryota > Metazoa > Chordata > Mammalia > Primates > Hominidae > Pan > Pan paniscus. The sequence goes on along the minus strand of NC_073255.2, from coordinate 1,961,354 downwards.
GTAGATATTTGCTTGTTTATACAAATAGCGGTGTAGTTATTTCCATGTTTATACAGATAGCGGTGTGGATATTTCCATGTTTTTACAGATAGGTTTGTAGATATTTCCATGTTTATAGAGATGGCGGTGTAGATGTTTCCATGTTTATACAGATCTCGTTGTAGATATTTGCTTGTTTATACAGATAGCGTTGTAGATATTTCCATGTATATACAGATGGCTGTGTAGATATTTCCATGTTTATACCGATGGCTGTGTAGATATTTCCATCTTTCTACAGATGGCATTGTAGATATTTCCATGTTTATACAGATGGCGGTGTAGATATTTCCATGTTTATATAGATGGTTGTGTGGATATTGCCATGTTTATACAGGTAGGGGTGTAGATATTTCCATGTTTATACAGATTGTGGTGAAGATATTTCCATATTTAAACAGATCGCGGTGTAGATATTTCCATGTTTATAGAGATAGCGGTGCAGATATTTCCATGTTTATACAGATAGCGGTGTATATATTTCCATGTTTATACAGATCATGTTGTAGATATTTCCATGTTTATAGAGATACCGGTGTAGATATTTCCATGTTTATACAGACCGCAGTGTAGATATTTCCATGTTTATAGAGATAGCGGTGTAGATATTTCCATGTTTGTACAGATGGCGGTGTTGATGTTTCCATCTATACAGAGATTGCCGTGTAGGTATTTCCATGTGTATACAGAAGGCATTGAAGATATTTCCATGTTTATACAGATGGCGGTGTAGATATTTCCATGTTTATAGAGATAGCGGTGTAGATATTTCCATATTTATACAGATAACGGTGTAGAAATTTCCATGTTTATAGAGATAGCGGTGTAGATATTTCCATATTTATACAGGTGACGGTGTAGATATTTCCATGTTTATAGAGATAGCGGTGTAGATATTTCCATGTTTATACAGATAGCGGTGTAGATATTTCCATGTGTATACAGTCCGCGGTGTTGATATTTCCATGTTTATATAAATAGCGGTGCAGATATTTCCATGTTTGTACAGATGGTGGTGTTGATATTTCCATCTATACACAGACGACCCTGTAGATATTTCCATGTTTATATTGATGGCGGCGCAGATATTTCCATGGATATGTAGATGGCGGTGTAGATATTACCATGGTTACCCAGATAGCGGTGTAGTTATTTCCATGTTTATATAGATAGCGGTGTAGTTATTTCCATGTATATACACATGGCTGTGTAGATATTTCCATGTTTATATAGATGGCGGTGTAGATATTTCCATGCTTATACAGATAATTTTGTAAGTATTTCCATGTTTATACAGATGGCGGTGTAGATATTTCGATGTTTATAGAGATAGCAGTGGATATATTTCCATGTTTATACAGATAGCGTTGTAGATATTTCCATGTTTATTCTGATCGTGGAGTACATATTTCCATGTTTATAGAGATAGCGGTGTGGATATTTCCATGCTTATACAGATAGGGGTGTAGATATTTCCACGTTTATAGAGATAGCGGTGTAGATATTTCCATGTTTATACAGATAGCGGTGTAGATATTTCCATGTTTATACAGACCGCGGTGTAGGTATTTCCATGTTTATATAGATAGCGGTGTAGATATTTCAATGTTTGTACAGATGGCGGTGTTGATATTTCCATCTATACACAGATGACCGTGTAGATATTTCCATGTTTATACAGATGGCGGCGCAGATATTTCCATGGATATGTAGATGGTGGTGTAGATATTTCCATGTTTATACAGATGGCGGTGTAGATATTTCCATGTTTATACAGATAACTTTGTAAGTATTTTCATGTTTATACAGATGGCGGTTTAGATATTTCGATGTTTATAGAGATAGCAGTGGAGTTATTTCCATGTTTATACAGATAACGGTGTAGATATTTCCATGTTTATACTGATCGTGGTGTAGATATTTCCATGTTTATAGAGATGGTGGTGTAGATATTTCCATGTTCATAGAGATAGCGGTGTTGATTTTTCCATGTTTACAGAGATAGCGGTGAGGATATTTCCATGTTTATACAGATAGGGGTGTAGATATTTCCATGTTTATGGAGAAGGCGGTGTAGATATTTCCATGTTTATACAGATCACGGTGTAGATATTTGCTTGTTTATACAAATAGCAGTGTAGTTATTTCCATGTTTATACAGATATCGGTGTAGATATTTCCATGTTTACACAGATTGCGGTGTAGATATTTCCATCTTTCTACAGATGGCATTGTAGATATTTCCATGTTTATATAGATGGCGGTGTAGATATTTCCATGTTTATATAGATGGTGGTGTAGATATTACCATGTTTATACAGATAGCGGTGTAGATATTTCCATGTATATACAGATCGTGGTGAAGATATTTCCATTTTTATACAGATCGCGGTGTAGATATTTCCATGTTTATACAGATCGCGGTGTAGATACTTCCATGTTTATACAGATAGCGGTGTAGATATTTCCATGTTTATACAGATAGTGGTGAAGATATTTCCATGTTTATAGAGATAGCGGTGTAGGTATTTCCATGTTTATAGACATAGCGGTGTACATATTTCCATGTTTATATAGATGGCGTTGTAGATATTTCCATGTTTATACCGATAGCGGTGTTGGCATTTCCACGTTTATACAGATAGCGATGTAGATATTTCCATGTTTATACAGCTCGCGTTGCAGATATTTATATCTATATACAGATGGCATTGTAGATATTTCCTTGTTCACACAGATGGCGGTGTAGATGTTTCCATGTTTATACAGATGGCGGAGTAGTTAGTTCCATATTTATGGAGATGGCGGTGTAGGTATTTTCATATTTATAGAGATGACGGTGTAGATATTTCCATGTTTATAGAGATAGCCGTGTAGATATTTACATGTTTATACAGATGGCTGTGTAGATATTTCCATGTGTATACAGATGGCATTGTAGATATTTCCATGTTTATACAGATGACTGTATAGGTATTTCCATGTTTTTACAGATGGCAGTGCAGATATTTCCATGTTTATAGTGATAGTGGTGTAGATATTTCCATGTTTGTACACATGGCGGTGTTGATATTTCCATATATACACAGATGACCTTGTAGATATTTCCATGTTTATAAAGATGGCGCAGATATTTCCATGGAAATGTAGATGGCGGTGTAGATATTCCCATGTTTATACAGATAGCGGTGTAGTTATTTCCATGTTTATATAGATAGCGGTGTAGTTATTTCCATGTATATACACATGGCTGTGTAGATATTTCCATGTTTATACAGATGGCGGTGTAGATATTTCCATGTTTATACAGATAACTTTGTAAGTATTTCCATGTTTATAGAGATGGCGGTGTAGATATTTCGATGTTTATAGAGATAGCAGTGGAGATATTTCCATGTTTATACAGATAGCGGTGTAGATATTTCCATGTTTATTCTGATCGTGGTGTAGATACTTCCATGTTTATAGAAATGGCGGTGTGGATATTTCCATGTTCATAGAGATTGCGGTGTTGATTTTTCCATGTTTATAGAGATAGAGGTGTGGATATTTCCATGCTTATACAGATAGGGATGTACATATTTCCATGTTTATAGAGATAGCGGTGTAGATATTTCCATGTTTATACAGATCGCAGTGTAGATATTTCCATGTTTATACAAACCGCGGTGTAGATATTTCCATGTTTATACAGATACCGGTGCAGATATTTCCATGTTTGTACAGATGGCGGTGTTGATGTTTCCATCTATACACAGATGACCGTGTAGATATTTCCATGTTCATACAGATGGCAGCGCAGATATTTCCATGGATATGTAGATAGCGGTGTAGATAATTCCATGTTTATACAGATAGCGGTGTAGTTATTTCCATGTTTATATAGATAGCGGTGTAGTTATTTCCATGTATATACACATGGCTGTGTAGATATTTCCATGTTTATACAGATGGCGGTGTAGATATTTCGTTGTTTATGGAGATAGCTGTGTAGATATTTCCATGTTTATACAGATAGCGGTGTAGATATTTCCTTGTTTTTACAGATAGCGGTGTAGATATTTCCATGTTTACACAGATTGCGGTGTAGATATTTCCATCTTTCTACAGATGGCATTGTAGGTATTTCCATGTTTATACAGATGGCGGTGTAGATATTTCCATGTATATACAGATGGCTGTGTAGATATTTCCATGTTTATACCGATGGCTGTGTAGATATTTCCATGTTTATACAGATGACTTTGTAGGTATTTCCATGTTTATACAGATGGCGGTGTAGATATTTCCATGTATATACAGATGGCTGTGTAGATATTTCCATGTTTATACCGATGGCTGTGTAGATATTTCCATGTTTATACAGATGACTTTGTAGGTATTTCCATGTTTATACAGATGGCGGTGTAGATATTTCCATGTTTATAGAGTTAGCTGTGTAGATATTTCCATGTTTATAGAGTTAGCGTTGCAGATATTTCCATGTTTATACAGATAGCGGTGTATATATTTCAATGTTTACACAGATCATGGTGTAGATATTTCCATGTTTATACAAATAGCGGTGCAGATATTTCCATGTTTATACAGATAGCGGTGTAGTTATTTCCATGTTTATATAGTTAGCGGTGTAGTTATTTCCATGTATATACACATGGCTCTGTAGGTATTTCCATGTTTATACAGATGGCGGTGTAGATATTTCCATGTTTATACAGATAACTTTGTAAGTATTTCCATGTTTATACAGATGGCGGTGTAGATATTTTGATGTTTACTGAGATATCAGTGGAGATATTTCCATATTTATACAGATAGCGGTGTTGATATTTCCATGTTTATACTGATCGTGGTGTAGATATTTCCATGTTTACAGAGATGGCGGTGTAGATATTTCCGTGTTCAATAGAGATAGCGGTGTTGATTTTTCCATGTTTATAGTGATAGTGGTGTGGATATTTCCATGTTTATACAGATAGGGTTGTAGATATTTCCATGTTTATAGAGATGGCTGTGTAGATATTTCCAGGTTTATACAGATCACGGTGTAGATATTTCCTTGTTTATACAAATAGCGGTGTAGTTATTTCCATGTTTATACAGATAGCGGTGTAGATATTTCCATGTTTATACAGATGGCTGTGTAGATATTTCCATGTTTATACAGATGACTTTGTAGGTATTTCCATGTTTATACAGATGGCGGTGTAGATATTTCCATGTTTATAGAGATAGCTGTGTAGATAATTCCATGTTTATACACATAGCGGTTTAGATATTTACATGTTTACACAGATTGCAGTGTAGATATTTCCATGGTTATACAGATAGCGGTGCAGATATTTCCATGTTTGTACAGATGGCGGTGTTGATATTTACATCTATACAGAGATGACCGTGTAGATATTTCCATGTTTATACAGATGGCGGTGCCGTTATTTCCATGGATATGTAGATGGTGGTGTAGATATTTCCATGTTTATACAGATAGCGGTGTAGTTATTTCCATGTTTATATAGATAGCGGTGTAGATATTTCCATGTATATACACATGGCTGTGTAGATATTTCCATGTTTATACAGATGGCGGTGTAGATATTTCCATGTTTATACAGACCTCAGTGTAGATATTTCCATGTTTATAGAGTTAGCTGTGTAGATATTTCCATGTTTGTACAGATGGCGGTGTTGATGTTTCCATCTATACACAGATTGCCGTGTAGGTATTTCCATGTGTATACAGATGGCATTGAAGATATTTCCATGTTTATACAGATGGCGGTGTAGATATTTACATGTTTATATAGACGGTGGTGTAGATATTACCATGTTTATACAGGTAGCGGTGTAGATATTTCCATGTTTATAAAGACTGTGGTGAAGATATTTCCATGTTTATACAGATCGCGGTGTAGATATTTCCATGTTTATACAGATCGCGGTGTAGATATTTCCATGTTTATACAGATAGCGGTGTAGATATTTCCATGTTTCTACAGATAGCAGTGTAGATATTTCCATATTTATACAGATAACGGTGTAGAAATTTACATGTTTATACAGATAGCGGTGTAATTATTTCCATGTTTATACAGACCACGGTGTAGATATTTCCATGTTTATAGAGATAGCGGTGTAGATATTTCCATGGTTATACAGATAGCGGTGTAGATATTTCCATGTTTGTACAGATGGCGGTGTTGATATTTACATCTATACACAGATGACCGTGTAGATATTTCCATGTTTATACAGATGGCGTCGCAGATATTTCCATGGATATGTAGATGGTGGTGTAGATATTTCCATGTTTATACAGATAGCGGTGTAGTTATTTCCATGTTTATATAGATAGCGGTGTAGATATTTCCATGTATATACACATGGCTGTGTAGATATTTCCATGTTTATACAGATGGCGGTGTAGGTATTTCCATGTTTATACTGATAACTTTGTAAGTATTTCCATGTTTATACAGATGGCGGTGTAGATATTTCGATGTTTATAGAGAAATCAGTTAAGTTATTTCCATGTTTCTACAGATAGCGTTGTATATCTTTCCATGTTTATACAGATCACGGTGTAGTTATTTGCTTGTTTATACAAATAGCGGTGTAGTTATTTCCATGTTTATACAGATAGCGGTGTGGATATTTCCATGTTTTTACAGATAGGTTTGTAGATATTTCCATGTTTATAGAGATGGCGGTATAGATATTTCCATGTTTATACAGATCACGGTGTAGATATTTGCTTGTTTATACAAATAGCGGTGTAGATATTTCCATGTTTATACAGATAGCGGTGTAGATATTTCCATGTATATACAGATGGCTGTGTAGATATTTCCATGTTTCTACCGATGGTTGTGAAGATATTTCCATGTTTATACAGATGACTTTGTAGGTATTTCCATGTTTATACAGATGGCGGTGTAGATATTTCCATGTTTATATAGATGGTGGTGTAGATATTACCCTGTTCATACAGGTAACGGTGTAGATATTTCCATGTTTATAGAGATAGCAGTGTAGATATTTACTTGTTTATACAGATGGCTGTGTAGATATTTCCATGTGTATACAGATGGCATTGTAGATATTTCCATGTTTACACAGATTGCAGTGTAGATATTTCCATGGTTATACAGATAGCGGTGCAGATATTTACATGTTTGTACAGATGGCGGTGTTGATATTTACATCTATACAGAGATGACCGTGTAGATATTTCCATGTTTATACAGATGGCGGTGCAGTTATTTCCATGGATATGTAGATGGTGGTGTAGATATTTCCATGTTTATACAGCTAGCGGTGTAGTTATTTCCATGTTTATATAGATAGCGGTGTAGGTATTTCCATGTATATACACATGGCTGTGTAGATATTTCCATGTTTATACAGATGGCGGTGTAGATATTTCCATGTTTATACAGACCTCAGTGTAGATATTTCCATGTTTATAGAGATAGCTGTGTAGATATTTCCATGTTTGTACAGATGGCGGTGTTGATGTTTCCATCTATACACAGATTGCCGTGTAGGTATTTCCATGTTTATACAGATGGCATTGAAGATATTTCCATGTTTATACAGATGGCGGTGTAGATATTTACATGTTTATATAGATGGTGGTGTAGATATTACCATGTTTATACAGGTAGCGGTGTAGATATTTCCATGTTTATAAAGACTGTGGTGAAGATATTTCCATGTTTATACAGATCGCAGTGTAGATATTTCCATGTTTATACAGATCGCGGTGTAGATATTTCCAAGTTTATACAGATAGCGGTGTAGATATTTCCATGTTTATAGAGATAGCGGTGTAGATATTTCCATGTTTATACAGATCGCGGTGTAGATATTTCCATGTTTATACAGATAGCGGTGTAGATATTTCCATGTTTCTACAGATAGCATTGTTGATATTTCCATATTTATACAGATAACGGTGTAGAAATTTACATGTTTATACAGATAGCGGTGTAAATATTTCCATGTTTATACAGACCACGGTGTAGATATTTCCATGTTTATAGAGATAGCGGTGTAGATATTTCCATGGATATACAGATAGCGGTGTAGATATTTCCATGTTTGTACAGATGGCGGTGTTGATATTTACATCTATACACAGATGACCGTGTAGATATTTCCATGTTTATACAGATGGCGTCGCAGATATTTCCATGGATATGTAGATGGTGGTGTAGATATTTCCATGTTTATACAGATAGCGGTGTAGTTATTTCCATGTTTATATAGATAGCGGTGTAGATATTTCCATGTATATACACATGGCTGTGTAGATATTTCCATGTTTATACAGATGGCGGTGTAGGTATTTCCATGTTTATACTGATAACTTTGTAAGTATTTCCATGTTTATACAGATGGCGGTGTAGATATTTCGATGTTTATAGAGAAATCAGTTAAGTTATTTCCATGTTTCTACAGATAGCGTTGTAGATGTTTCCATGTTTATACAGATCATGGTGTAGATATTTGCTTGTTTATACAAATAGCGGTGTAGTTATTTCCATGTTTATACAGATAGCGGTGTAGATATTTCCATGTATATACAGATGGCTGTGTAGATATTTCCATGTTTATACCGATGGCTGTGTAGATATTTCCATGTTTATACAGATGACTTTGTAGGTATTTCCATGTTTATACAGATGGCGGTGTAGATATTTTCATGTTTATATAGATGGTGGTGTAGATATTACCCTGTTCATACAGGTAGCGGAGTAGATATTTCCATGTTTATAGAGATAGCAGTGTAGATATTTACATGTTTATACAGATGGCTGTGTAGATATTTCCATGTGTATACAGATGGCATTGTAGATATTTCCATGTTTATACAGATGACTGTATAAGTATTTCCATGTTTTTACAGATGGCAGTGCAGATATTTCCATGTTTACAGAGATAGCGGTGTAGATATCTCCATGTTTCTACAGATGACGGTGTTGATATTTCCATCTATACACAGATGGCCGTGTAGATATTTCCATGTTTATACAGATGACGGCGTAGACATTTCCATGGACATGCAGATGGCGGTGTAGATATTTCCATGTTTAAACAGATAGCGTTGTAGATATTTCCATGTTTACACAGATAGTGGTGTAGATATTTCCGTGTTTATACACATGGCAGAGTAGATACTTCCATCTTTATGGAGATGGCAGTGTAGATATTTTCATGTTTATGGAGATGGTGGTGTAGATATTTCCATATTTATAGAGATAGCGGTGTAGATATTTCCATCTTTCCACAGATGGCAGTGTAGATATTTCCATGTTTATACAGATGGCGGTGTAGATATTTCCATATTTATAGAGATGTCTGTGTAGATATTTCCATGTGTATACAGATGGTATTGTAGGTATTTCCATGTTTATACAGATGGCTGTGTAGATATTTCCATGTGTATACAGAGGGTATTGTAGGTATTTCCATGTTTATACAGATGGTGGTGAAGATATTTCCATGTTTATTCAGATGACTGTGTAGATATTTCCATGTTTTTACAGATGGCAGTGTAGATATTTCAATGTTTATAGAGATGGCGCTGTAGATATTTCCATGTTTATACAGATAACGGTGGAGATATTTCCATGTTTATACAGACAGCAGTGGAGATATTTCCATGTTTATACACATAGCGGTGTACATAATTCCATGATTATAGAGACAGCGGTGTAGGTATTTCCATGTTTATACAGATAGCGGTGCAGATATTTCCATGTTTACACAGATGCCTATGCAGATATTTCCATATTTATACAGAGGGCTTTGTAGATATTTCTATGTTTATACAGATGGCAGTGAAGATATTTAAAAATTCCTACACATGACTGTGAAGGTATTTCCATGTTTATACAGATGTCTTTGTAGATATTTCCATGTTTATAGAGATAGCAGTGCAGATATTTCCATGTTTATACAGATAGCGGTGTATATATTTCCATGTTTACACAGATCATAGTGTAGATATTATCATGTTTATACAGATACCGGTGTAGAAATTTCCATGTTCATACAGACTGCGTTGTAGATATTTCCATGTTTATAGAGATAGCAGTGTAGGTATTTCCATGATTGTACAGACAGCGGTGTTGATGTTTCCATCTATACACAGATTGCCGTGTAGGTATTTCCATATGTATTCAGATGGCATTGAAGATATTTCCATGTTTATACAGATGGTGGTGTAGATATTTCCATGTTTACACAGATGACTGTATAGGTATTTCCATGTTTATACAGATGGCGGTGCAGACATTTCCATGTTTATAGAGATAGCGGTGTAGATATTTCCATGTTTATACAGATCGCGGTGTAGATATTTCCATGTTTATACAGATCGTGGTGTAGATATTTCCATGTTTATACAGATAGCGGTGTAGATATTTCCATGTGTTTTCAGATAGCGGTGTAGATAGTTCCATGTTTACACAGATTGCGGTGTAGATATTTACATCTTTCTACAGATGGCATTGTAGATATTTCCATGTTTATACAGATGGCGGTGTAGATATTTCCATGTTTATATAGATGGTGGTGTAGATATTACCATGTTCATACAGGTAGCGGTGTAGATATTTCCATGTTTATACAGATTGTGGTGAAGATATTTCCATGTTTATACAGATCGCGGTGTAGATATTTCCGTGTTTATACAGATCGCGGTGTAGATATTTCCATGTTTGTACAGATGGCGGTGTTGATATTTACATCTATACACAGATGACCGTGTAGATATTTCCATGTTTATACAGATGGCGTCGCAGATATTTCCATGGATATGTAGATGGTGGTGTAGTTATTTCCATGTTTATACAGGTAGCGGTGTAGTTATTTCCATGTTTATATAGATAGCGGTGTAGATATTTCAATGTATATACACATGGCTGTGTAGATATTTCCATGCTTATACAGATGGCGGTGTAGATATTTCCATGTTTATACTGATAACTTTGTAAGTATTTCCATGTTTATACAGATGGCGGTGTAGATATTTCGATGTTTACTGAGAAATCAGTTAAGTTATTTCCATGTTTCTACAGATAGCGTTGTAGATGTTTCCATGTTTATACAGATCACGGTGTAGATATTTGCTTGTTTATACAAATAGCGGTGTAGTTATTTCCATGTTTATACAGATAGCGGTGTGGATATTTCCATGTTTTTACAGATAGGTTTGTAGATATTTCCATGTTTATAGAGATGGCGGTATAGATATTTCCATGTTTATACAGATCACGGTGTAGATATTTGCTTGTTTATACAAATAGCGGTGTAGTTATTTCCTTGTTTATACAGATAGCGGTGTAGATATTTCCATGTATATACAGATGGCTGTGTAGATATTTCCATGTTTATACCGATGGCTGTGTAGATATTTCCATGTTTATACAGATGACTTTGTAGGTATTTCCATGTTTATACAGATGGCGGTGTAGATATTTCCATGTTTATATAGATGGTGGTGTAGATATTACCCTGTTCATACAGGTAGCGGAGTAGATATTTCCATGTTTATAGAGATAGCAGTGTAGATATTTACATGTTTATACAGATGGCTGTGTAGATATTTCCATGTGTATACAGATGGCATTGTAGATATTTCCATGTTTATACAGATGACTGTATAAGTATTTCCATGTTTTTACAGATGGCAGTGCAGATATTTCCATGTTTACAGAGATAGCGGTGTAGATATCTCCATGTTTCTACAGATGACGGTGTTGATATTTCCATCTATACACAGATGGCCGTGTAGATATTTCCATGTTTATACAGATGGCGGCGTAGACATTTCCATGGACATGCAGATGGCGGTGTAGATATTTCCATGTTTAAACAGATAGCGTTGTAGATATTTCCAGGTTTACACAGATAGTGGTGTAGATATTTCCGTGTTTATACACATGGCAGAGTAGATACTTCCATCTTTATGGAGATGGCAGTGTAGATATTTTCATGTTTATAGAGATGGTGGTGTAGATATTTCCATATTTATAGAGATAGCGGTGTAGATATTTCCATCTTTCCACAGATGGCAGTGTAGATATTTCCATGTTTATACAGATGGCGGTGTAGATATTTCCATATTTATAGAGATGTCTGTGTAGATATTTCCATGTGTATACAGATGGTATTGTAGGTATTTCCATGTTTATACAGATGGCTGTGTAGATATTTCCATGTGTATACAGAGGGTATTGTAGGTATTTCCATGTTTATACAGATGGTGGTGAAGATATTTCCATGTTTATTCAGATGACTGTGTAGATATTTCCATGTTTTTACAGATGGCAGTGTAGATATTTCAATGTTTATAGAGATGGCGCTGTAGATATTTCCATGTTTATACAGATAACGGTGGAGATATTTCCATGTTTATACAGACAGCAGTGGAGATATTTCCATGTTTATACACATAGCGGTGTACATAATTCCATGATTATAGAGACAGCGGTGTAGGTATTTCCATGTTTATACAGATAGCGGTGCAGATATTTCCATGTTTACACAGATGCCTATGCAGATATTTCCATATTTATACAGAGGGCTTTGTAGATATTTCTATGTTTATACAGATGGCAGTGAAGATATTTAAAAATTCCTACACATGACTGTGAAGGTATTTCCATGTTTATACAGATGTCTTTGTAGATATTTCCATGTTTATAGAGATAGCAGTGCAGATATTTCCATGTTTATACAGATAGCGGTGTATATATTTCCATGTTTACACAGATCATAGTGTAGATATTATCATGTTTATACAGATACCGGTGTAGAAATTTCCATGTTTATACAGACTGCATTGTAGATATTTCCATGTTTATAGAGATAGCAGTGTAGATATTTCCATGATTGTACAGATGGCGGTGTTGATGTTTCCATCTATACACAGATTGCCGTGTATGTATTTCCATATGTATTCAGATGGCATTGAAGATATTTCCATGTTTATACAGATGGTGGTGTAGATATTTCCATGTTTACACAGATGACTGTATAGGTATTTCCATGTTTATACAGATGGCGGTGCAGACATTTACATGTTTATAGAGATATCGGTGTAGATATTTCCATGTTTATACAGATCGCAGTGTAGATATTTCCATGTTTATACAGATGGCGGTGTAGATATTTCCATGTTTATATAGATGGTGGTGTAGGTATTACCATGTTCATACAGGTAGCGGTGTAGATATTTCCATGTTTATACAGATTGTGGTGAAGATATTTCCATGTTTATACAGATCGCGGTGTAGATATTTCCGTGTTTATACAGATCGCGGTGTAGATATTTCCATGTTTGTACAGATGGCGGTGTTGATATTTACATCTATACACAGATGACCGTGTAGATATTTCCATGTTTATACAGATGGCGTCGCAGATATTTCCATGGATATGTAGATGGTGGTGTAGTTATTTCCATGTTTATACAGGTAGCGGTGTAGTTATTTCCATGTTTATATAGATAGCGGTGTAGATATTTCCATGTATATACACATGGCTGTGTAGATATTTCCATGCTTATACAGATGGCGGTGTAGATATTTCCATGTTTATACTGATAACTTTGTAAGTATTTCCATGTTTATACAGATGGCGGTGTAGATATTTCGATGTTTATAGAGAAATCAGTTAAGTTATTTCCATGTTTCTACAGATAGCGTTGTAGATGTTTCCATGTTTATACAGATCACGGTGTAGATATTTGCTTGTTTATACAAATAGCGGTGTAGTTATTTCCATGTTTATACAGATAGCGGTGTGGATATTTCCATGTTTTTACAGATAGGTTTGTAGATATTTCCATGTTTATAGAGATGGCGGTGTAGATATTTCCATGTTTATACCGATCACGGTGTAGATATTTGCTTGTTTATACAAATAGCGGTGTAGTTATTTCCATGTTTATACAGATAGCGGTGTAGATATTTCCATGTATATACAGATGGCTGTGTAGATATTTCCATGTTTATACCGATGGCTGTGTAGATATTTCCATGTTTATACAGATGACTTTGTAGGTATTTCCATGTTTATACAGATGGCGGTGTAGATATTTCCATGTTTATATAGATGGTGGTGTAGATATTACCCTGTTCATACAGGTAGCGGAGTAGATATTTCCATGTTTATAGAGATAGCAGTGTAGATATTTACATGTTTATACAGATGGCTGTGTAGATATTTCCATGTGCATACACATGGCATTGTAGATATTTCCATGTTTATACAGATGACTGTATAAGTATTTCCATGTTTTTACAGATGGCAGTGCAGATATTTCCATGTTTACAGAGATAGCGGTGTAGATATCTCCATGTTTCTACAGATGACGGTGTTGATATTTCCATCTATACACAGATGGCCGTGTAGATATTTCCATGTTTATACAGATGGCGGCGTAGACATTTCCATGGACATGCAGATGGCGGTGTAGATATTTCCATGTTTAAACAGATAGCGTTGTAGATATTTCCATGTTTACACAGATAGTGGTGTAGATATTTCCGTGTTTATACACATGGCAGAGTAGATACTTCCATCTTTATGGAGATGGCAGTGTAGATATTTTCATGTTTATAGAGATGGTGGTGTAGATATTTTCATATTCATAGAGATAGTGGTGTAGATATTTCCATCTTTCCACAGATGGCATTGTAGATATTTCCATGTTTATACAGATGGCGGTGTAGATATTTCCATATTTATAGAGATGTCTGTGTAGATATTTCCATGTGTATACAGATGGTATTGTAGGTATTTCCATGTTTATACAGATGGCTGTGTAGATATTTCCATGTGTATACAGAGGGTATTGTAGGTATTTCCATGTTTATACAGATGGTGGTGAAGATATTTCCATGTTTATTCAGATGACTGTGTAGATATTTCCATGTTTTTACAGATGGCAGTGTAGATATTTCAATGTTTATAGAGATGGCGCTGTAGATATTTCCATGTTTATACAGATAACGGTGGAGATATTTCCATGTTTATACAGACAGCAGTGGAGATATTTCCATGTTTATACACATAGCGGTGTACATAATTCCATGATTATAGAGACAGCGGTGTAGGTATTTCCATGTTTATACAGATAGCGGTGCAGATATTTCCATGTTTACACAGATGCCTATGCAGATATTTCCATATTTATACAGAGGGCTTTGTAGATATTTCTATGTTTATACAGATGGCAGTGTAGATATTTAAAAATTCCTACACATGACTGTGAAGGTATTTCCATGTTTATACAGATGTCTTTGTAGATATTTCCATGTTTATAGAGATAGCAGTGCAGATATTTCCATGTTTATACAGATAGCGGTGTATATATTTCCATGTTTACACAGATCATAGTGTAGATATTATCATGTTTATACAGATACCGGTGTAGAAATTTCCATGTTTATACAGACTGCATTGTAGATATTTCCATGTTTATAGAGATAGCAGTGTAGATATTTCCATGATTGTACAGATGGCGGTGTTTATGTTTCCATCTATACACAGATTGCCGTGTAGGTATTTCCATATGTATTCAGATGGCATTGAAGATATTTCCATGTTTATACAGATGGTGGTGTAGATATTTCCATGTTTACACAGATGACTGTATAGGTATTTCCATGTTTATACAGATGGCGGTGCAGACATTTCCATGTTTATAGAGATAGCGGTGTAGATATTTCCATGTTTATACAGATCGCGGTGTAGATATTTCCATGTTTATACAGATCGCAGTGTAGATATTTCCATGTGTTTTCAGATAGCGGTGTAGATAGTTCCATGTTTACACAGATTGCGGTGTAGATATTTACATCTTTCTACAGATGGCATTGTAGATATTTCCATGTTTATACAGATGGCGGTGTAGATATTTCCATGTTTATATAGATGGTGGTGTAGATATTACCATGTTCATACAGGTAGCGGTGTAGATATTTCCATGTTTATACAGATTGTGGTGAAGATATTTCCATGTTTATACAGATCGCGGTGTAGATATTTCCGTATTTATACAGATCGCGGTGTAGATATTTCCATGTTTATACAGATAGCGGTGTAGATATTTCCATGTTTATAGAGATAGCAGTGTAGATATTTCCATGTTTATACAGATGACTGTATACGTATTTCCATGTTTTTACAGATGGCAGTGCAGATATTTCCATGTTTATAGAGATAGCGGTGTAGATATTTCCATGTTTCTACAGATGGCGGTGTTGATTTTTCCATCTATACACAGATGGCCGTGTAGATATTTCCATGTTTATACAGATGGCGACGTAGATATTTCCATGGACATGCAGATGGCGGTGTAGATATTTCCATGTTTAAACAGATAGCGGTGTAGATATTTCCATGTTTACACAGATAGTGGTGTAGATATTTCCGTGTTTATACACATGGCAGAGTAGATACTTCCATCTTTATGGAGATGGCAGTGTAGATATTTTCATGTTTATGGAGATGGCAGTGTAGATATTTTCATGTTTATAGAGATGGCGGTGTAGATATTTCCATATTTATAGAGATAGCGGTGTAGATATTTCCATCTTTCTGCAGATGGCAGTGGAGATATTTCCATGTTTATACAGATGGCGGTGTAGATATTTCCATATTTATAGAGATGTCTGTGTAGATATTTCCATGTGTATACAGATGGTATTGTAGGTATTTCCATGTTTATACAGATGGCTGTGTAGATATTTCCATGTGTATACAGATGGTATGGTAGGTATTTCCATGTTTATACAGATGGTGGTGAAGGTATTTCCATGGTTATTAAGATGACTGTGTAGATATTTCCATGTTTTTACAGATGGCAGTGTAGATATTTCAATGTTTATAGAGATGGCGCTGAAGATATTTCCATGTTTATTCAGATAACGGTGGAGATATTTCCATGTTTATACAGAGAGCAGTGGAGATATTTCCATGTTTATACACATAGCGGTGTACATAATTCCATGATTATAGAGACAGCGGTGTAGGTATTTCCATGTTTATACAGATAGCGGTGCAGATATTTCCATGTTTACACAGATGCCTATGCAGATATTTCCATATTTATACAGAGGGCTTTGTAGATATTTCTATGTTTATACAGATGGCAGTGTAGATATTTAAATATTCCTACACATGACTGTGAAGGTATTTCCATGTTTATACAGAAGTCTTTGTATATATTTCCATGTTTATAGAGATAGCAGTGCAGATATTTCCATGTTTATACAGACAGCGGTGTATATATTTCCATGTTTAAACAGATCATAGTGTAGATATTATCATGTTTATACAGATACCGGTGTAGAAATTTCCATGTTTATACAGACTGCATTGTAGATATTTCCATGTTTATAGAGATAGCAGTGTAGTTATTTCCATGATTGTACAGATGGCGGTGTTGATGATTCCACCTATACACAGATTGCCGTGTAGGTATTTCCATATGTATTCAGATGGCATTGAAGATATTTCCATGTTTATACAGATGGTGGTGTAGATATTTCCATGTTTACACAGATGACTGTATAGGTATTTCCATGTTTATACAGATGGCGGTGTAGATAATTCCATGTTTATAGAGATAGTGGTGTAGATATTTCCATGTTTATACAGATCGCGGTGTAGATATTTCCATGTTTATACAGATCGCGGTGTAGATATTTCCATGTTTATACAGATAGCGGTGTAGATATTTCCATGTGTTTTCAGATAGCGGTGTAGATAGTTCCATGTTTACGCAGATTGCGGTGTAGATATTTACATCTTTCTACAGATGGCATTGTAGATATTTCCATGTTTATACAGATGGCGGTGTAGATATTTCCATGTTTATATAGATGGTGGTGTAGATATTACCATGTTCATACAGGTAGCGGTGTAGATATTTCCATGTTTATACAGATTGTGGTGAAGATATTTCCATGTTTATACAGATCGCGGTGTAGATATTTCCGTGTTTATACAGATCGCGGTGTAAATATTTCCATGTTTATACAGATAGCGGAGTAGATATTTCCATGTTTATAGAGATAGCAGTGTAGATATTTACATGTTTATACAGATGGCTGTGTAGATATTTCCATGTGTATACAGATGGCATTGTAGATATTTCCATGTTTATACAGATGACTGTATACGTATTTCCATGTTTTTACAGATGGCAGTGCAGATATTTCCATGTTTATAGAGATATCTTTGTAGATATTTCCATGTTTCTACAGATGGCGGTGTTGATTTTTCCATCTATACACAGATGGCCGTGTAGATATTTCCATGTTTATACAGATGGCGGCGTAGATATTTCCATGGACATGCAGATGGCGATGTAGATATTTCCATGTTTAAACAGATAGCGGTGTAGATATTTCCATGTTTGCACAGATAGTGGTGTAGATATTTCCGTGTTTATACACATGGCAGAGTAGATACTTCCATCTTTATGGAGATGGCAGTGTAGATATTTTCATGTTTATGGAGATGGCAGTGTAGATATTTTCATGTTTATAGAGATGGCGGTGAAGATATTTCCATATTTATAGAGATAGCGGTGTAGATATTTCCATCTTTCTACAGATGGCAGTGGACATATTTCCATGTTTATACAGATGGCGGTGTAGATATTTCCATATTTATAGAGATGTCTGTGTAGATATTTCCAAGTGTATACAGATGGTATTGTAGGTATTTCCATATTTATACAGATGGCTGTGTAGATATTTCCATGTGTATACAGATGGTATGGTAGGTATTTCCATGTTTATACAGATGGTGGTGAAGCTATTTCCATGTTTATTAAGATGACTGTGTAGATATTTCCATGTTTACACAGATGCCTATGCAGATATTTCCATATTTATACAGAGGGCTTTGTAGATATTTCTATGTTTATACAGATGGCAGTGTAAATATTTAAATATTCCTACACATGACTGTGAAGGTATTTCCATGTTTATACAGATGTCTTTGTAGATATTTCCATGTTTATAGAGATAGCAGTGCAGATATTTCCATGTTTATACAGATAGCGGTGTATATATTTCCATGTTTACACAGATCATAGTGTAGATATTATCATGTTTATAAAGATACCGGTGTAGAAATTTCCATGTTTATACAGACTGCATTGTAGATATTTCCATGTTTATAGAGATAGCAGTGTAGATATTTCCATGATTGTACAGATGGCGGTGTTGATGTTTCCATCTATACACAGATTGCCGTGTAGGTATTTCCATATGTATTCAGATGGCATTGAAGATATTTCCATGTTTATACAGATGGTGGTGTAGATATTTCCATGTTTACACAGATGACTGTATAGGTATTTCCATGTTTATACAGATGGCGGTGTAGATATTTCCATGTTTATAGAGATAGCGGTGTAGATATTTCCATGTTTATACAGATCGCAGTGTAGATATTTCCATGTTAATACAGATCGCGGTGTAGATATTTCCATGTTTATACAGATAGCGGTGTAGATATTTCCATGTGTTTTCAGATAGCGGTGTAGATAGTTCCATGTTTACACAGATTGCGGTGTAGATATTTACATCTTTCTACAGATGGCATTGTAGATATTTCCATGTTTATACAGATGGTGGTGTAGATATTTCCATGTTTATATAGATGGTGGTGTAGATATTACCATGTTCATATAGGTAGCGGTGTAGATATTTCCATGTTTATACAGATTGTGGTGAAGATATTTCCATGTTTATACAGATCGCGGTGTAGATATTTCCGTGTTTATACAGATCGCGGTGTAGATATTTCCATGTTTATACAGATAGCGGTGTAGGTATTTCCAAGTTTATAGAGATAGCAGTGTAGATATTTACATGTTTATACAGATGGCTGTGTAGATATTTCCATGTGTATACAGATGGCATTGTAGATATTTCCATGTTTATACAGATGACTGTATACGTATTTCCATGTTTTTACAGATGGCAGTGCAGATATTTCCATGTTTATAGAGATAGCGGTGTAGATATTTCCATGTTTCTACAGATGGCGGTGTTGATTTTTCCATCTATACACAGATGGCCGTGTAGATATTTCCATGTTTATACAGATGGCGGCGTAGATATTTCCATGGACATGCAGATGGCGGTGTAGATATTTCCATGTTTAAACAGATAGCGGTGTAGATATTTCCATGTTTACACAGATAGTGGTGTAGATATTTCCGTGTTTATACACATGGCAGAGTAGATACTTCCATCTTTATGGAGATGGCAGTGTAGATATTTTCATGTTTATGGAGATGGCAGTGTAGATATTTTCATGTTTATAGAGATGGCGGTGTAGATATTTCCATATTTATAGAGATAGCGGTGTAGATATTTCCATCTTTCTACAGATGGCAGTGGAGATATTTCCATGTTTATACAGATGGCGGTGTAGATATTTCCATATTTATAGAGATGTCTGTGTAGATATTTCCACGTGTATACAGATGGTATTGTAGGTATTTCCATGTTTATACAGATGGCTGTGAAGATATTTCCATGTGTATACAGATGGTATGGTAGGTATTTCCATGTTTATACAGATGGTGGTGAAGCTATTTCCATGTTTATTAAGATGACTGTGTAGATATTTCCATGTTTTTACAGATGGCAGTGTAGATATTTCAATGTTTATAGAGATGGCGCTGTAGATATTTCCATGTTTATACAGATAACAGTGGAGATATTTCCATGTTTATACAGAGAGCAGTGGAGATATTTCCATGTTTATACACATAGCGGTGTACATATTTCCATGATTATAGAGACAGCGGTGTAGGTATTTCCATGTTTATACAGATAGCGGTGCAGATATTTCCATGTTTACACAGATGCCTATGCAGATACTTCCATATTTATACAGAGGGCTTTGTAGATATTTCTATGTTTATACAGATGGCAGTGTAGATATTTAAATATTCCTACACATGACTGTGTAGGTATTTCCATGTTTATACAGAAGTCTTTGTAGATATTTCCATGTTTATAGAGATAGCAGTGCAGATATTTCCATGTTTATACAGATAGCGGTGTATATATTTCAATGTTTACACAGATCATGGTGTAGATATTTCCATGTTTATACAAAAGCGGTGCAGATATTTCCATGTTTGTACAGATGGCGGTGTTGATATTTACATCTATACACAGATGATCGTGTAGATATTTCCATGTTTATACAGATGGTGGCGCAGATATTTCCATGGATATGTAGATGGCGGTGTAGATATTTCCATGTTTATACAGATAGCGGTGTAGTTATTTCCATGTTTATATAGTTAGCGGTGTAGTTATTTCCATGTATATACACATGGCTCTGTAGATATTTCCATGTTTATACAGATGGCGGTGTAGATATTTCCATGTTTATACAGATAACTTTGTAAGTATTTCCATGTTTATACAGATGGCGGTGTAGATATTTCGATGTTTACTGAGATATCAGTGGAGATATTTCCATGTTTATACAGATAGCGGTGTTGATATTTCCATGTTTATACTGATCGTGGTGTAGATATTTCCATGTTTATAGAGATGGCGGTGTAGATATTTCCATGTTAAATAGAGATAGCGGTGTTGATTTTTCCATGTTTATAGTGATAGCGGTGTGGATATTTCCATGTTTATACAGATAGGGTTGTAGATATTTCCATGTTTATAGAGATGGCTGTGTAGATATTTCCAGGTTTATACAGATCATGGTGTAGATATTTCCTTGTGTATACAAATAGCGGTGTAGTTATTTCCATGTTTATACAGATAGCGGTGTAGTTATTTCCATGTTTATACAGATGGCTGTGTAGATATTTCCATGTTTATACAGATGACTTTGTAGGTATTTCCATGTTTATACAGATGGCGGTGTAGATATTTCCATGTTTATAGAGATAGCTGTGTAGGTAATTCCGTGTTTATACACATAGCGGTGTAGATATTTCCATGTTTTTACAGATAGCGGTTTACATATTTCCATGTTTACACAGATTGCGGTGTAGATATTTCCATGATTATACAGATAGCGGTGCAGATATTTCCATGTTTGTACAGATGGCGGTGTTGATATTTACATCTATACAGAGATGACCGTGTAGATATTTCCATGTTTATACATATGGCGGTGCAGTTATTTCCATGGATATGTAGATGGTGGTGTAGATATTTCCATGTTTATACAGATAGCGGTGTAGTTATTTCCATGTTTATATAGATAGCGGTGTAGATATTTCCATGTATATACACATGGCTGTGTAGATATTTCCATGTTTATACAGATGGCGGTGTAGATATTTCCATGTTTATACAGACCGCAGTGTAGATATTTCCATGTTTATAGAGATAGCTGTGTAGATATTTCCATGTATGTACAGATGGCGGCGTTGATGTTTCCATCTATACACAGATTGCCGTGTAGGTATTTCCATGTGTATACAGATGGCATTGAAGATATTTCCATGTTTATACAGATGGCGGTGTAGATATTTACATGTTTATATAGATGGTGGTGTAGATATTACCATGTTTATACAGGTAGCGGTGTAGATATTTCCATGTTTATAAAGACTGTGGTGAAGATATTTCCATGTTTATACAGATCGCGGTGTAGATATTTCCATGTTTATACAGATCGCGGTGTAGATATTTCCAAGTTTATACAGATAGCGGTGTAGATATTTCCATGTTTATACAGATAGCGGTGTAGATATTTCCATGTTTATACAGATCGCGGTGTAGATATTTCCATGTTTATACAGATATCGGTGTAGATATTTCCATGTTTATACAGATAGCAGTGTAGATATGTCCATATTTATACAGATAACGGTGTAGAAATTTACATGTTTATACAGATAGCGGTGTAAATATTTCCATGTTTATACAGACCACGGTTTAGATATTTCCATGTTTATAGAGATAGCGGTGTAGATATTTCCATGTTTATACAGACCGTGGTGTAGATATTTCCATGGTTATACAGATAGCGGTGTAGATATTTCCATGTTTGTACAGATGGCGGTGTTGATATTTACATCTATACACAGATGTCCGTGTAGATATTTCCATGTTTATACAGATGGCGTCGCAGATATTTCCATGGATATGTAGATGGTGGTGTAGATATTTCCATGTTTATACAGATAGCGGTGTAGTTATTTCCAAGTTTATATAGATAGCGGTGTAGATATTTCCATGTATATACACATGGCTGTGTAGATATTTCCATGTTTATACAGATGGCGGTGTAGATATTTCGATGTTTATAGAGAAATCAGTTAAGTTATTTCCATGTTTCTACAGATAGCGTTGTAGATGTTTCCATGTTTATACAGATCACGGTGTAGATATTTGCTTGTTTATACAAATAGCGGTGTAGTTATTTCCATGTTTATACAGATAGCGGTGTAGATATTTCCATGTATATACAGATGGCTGTGTAGATATTTCCATGTTTATACCGATGGCTGTGTAGATATTTCCATGTTTATACAGATGACTTTGTAGGTATTTCCATGTTTATACAGATGGCGGTGTAGATATTTCCATGTTTATATAGATGGTGGTGTAGATATTACCCTGTTCATACAGGTAGCGGTGTAGATATTTCCATGTTTATAGAGATAGCAGTGTAGATATTTACATGTTTATACAGATGGCTGTGTAGATATTTCCATGTGTATACAGATGGCATTGTAGATATTTCCATGTTTATACAGATGACTGTATAAGTATTTCCATGTTTTTACAGATGGCAGTGCAGATATTTCCATGTTTATAGAGATAGCGGTGTAGATAACTCCATGTTTCTACAGATGACGGTGTTGATATTTCCATCTATACACAGATGGCCGTGTAGATATTTCCATGTTTATACAGATGGCGGCGTAGACATTTCCATGGACATGCAGATGGCGGTGTAGATATTTCCATGTTTAAACAGATAGCGTTGTAGATATTTCCAGGTTTACACAGATAGTGGTGTAGATATTTCCGTGTTTATACACATGGCAGAGTAGATACTTCCATCTTTATGGAGATGGCAGTGTAGATATTTTCATGTTTATAGAGATGGTGGTGTAGATATTTCCATATTTATAGAGATAGCAGTGTAGATATTTCCATCTCTCCACAGATGGCAGTGTAGGTATTTCCATGTTTATACAGATGGCGGTGTAGATATTTCCATATTTATAGAGATATCTGTGTAGATATTTCCATGTGTATACAGATGGTATTGTAGGTATTTCCATGTTTATATAGATGGCTGTGTAGATATTTCCATGTGTATACAGAGGGTATTGTAGGTATTTCCATGTTTATACAGATGGTGGTGAAGATATTTCCATGTTTATTCAGATGACTGTGTAGATATTTCCATGTTTTTACAGATGGCAGTGTAGATATTTCAATGTTTATAGAGATGGCGCTGTAGATATTTCCATGTTTATACAGATAACGGTGGAGATATTACCATGTTTATACAGAGAGCTGTGGAGATATTTCCATGTTTATACACATAGCGGTGTACATAATTCCATGATTATAGAGACAGCGGTGTAGGTATTTCCATGTTTATACAGATAGCGGTGCAGATATTTCCATGTTTACACAGATGCCTATGCAGATATTTCCATATTCATACAGAGGGCTTTGTAGATATTTCTATGTTTATACAGATGGCAGTGTAGATATTTAAATATTCCTACACATGACTGTGAAGGTATTTCCATGTTTATACAGATGTCTTTGTAGATACTTCCATGTTTATAGAGATAGCAGTGCAGATATTTCCATGTTTATACAGATAGCGGTGTATATATTTACATGTTTACACAGATCATAGTGTAGATATTATCATGTTTATACAGATACCGGTGTAGAAATTTCCATGTTTATACAGACTGCATTGTAGATATTTCCATGTTTATAGAGATAGCAGTGTAGATATTTCCATGATTGTACAAATGGCAGTGTTGATGTTTCCATCTATACACAGATTGCCGTGTAGGTATTTCCATATGTATTCAGATGGCATTGAAGATATTTCCATGCTTATACAGATGGCGGTGTAGATATTTCCATGTTTATACTGATAACTTTGTAAGTATTTCCATGTTTATACAGATGGCGGTGTAGATATTTCGATGTTTATAGAGAAATCAGTTAAGTTATTTCCATGTTTCTACAGATAGCGTTGTAGATGTTTCCATGTTTATACAGATCACGGTGTAGATATTTGCTTGTTTATACAAATAGCGGTGTAGTTATTTCCATGTTTATACAGATAGCGGTGTAGATATTTCCATGTATATACAGATGGCTGTGTAGATATTTCCATGTTTATACCGATGGCTGTGTAGATATTTCCATGTTTATACAGATGACTTTGTAGGTATTTCCATGTTTATACAGATGGCGGTGTAGATATTTCCATGTTTAAACAGATAGCGGTGTACATATTTCCATGTTTACACAGATAGTGGTGTAGATATTTCCGTGTTTATACACATGGCAGAGTAGATACTTCCATCTTTATGGAGATGGCAGTGTAGATATTTTCATGTTTATGGAGATGGCAGTGTAGATATTTTCATGTTTATAGAGATGGCGGTGAAGATATTTCCATATTTATAGAGATAGCGTTGTAGATATTTCCATCTTTCTACAGATGGCAGTGGAGATATTTCCATGTTTATACAGATGGCGGTGTAGATATTTCCATATTTATAGAGATGTCTGTGTAGATATTTCCATGTGTATACAGATGGTATTGTAGGTATTTCCTTGTTTATACAGATGGCTGTGAAGATATTTCCATGTGTATACAGATGGTATGGTAGGTATTTCCATGTTTATACAGATGGTGGTGAAGCTACTTCCATGTTTATTAAGATGACTGTGTAGATATTTCCATGTTTTTACAGATGGCAGTGTAGATATTTCAATGTTTATAGAGATGGCGCTGTAGATATATCCATGTTTATACAGATAACGGTGGAGATATTTCCATGTTTATACAGAGAGCAGTGGAGATATTTCCATGTTTATACACATAGCGGTGTACATATTTCCATGATTATAGAGACAGCGGTGTAGGTATTTTCATGTTTATACAGATAGCGGTGCAGATATTTCCATGTTTACACAGATGCCTATGCAGATACTTCCATATTTATACAGAGGGCTTTGTAGATATTTCTATGTTTATACAGATGGCAGTGTAGATATTTAAATATTCCTACACATGACTGTGTAGGTATTTCCATGTTTATACAGAAGTCTTTGTAGATATTTCCATGTTTATAGAGATAGCAGTGCAGATATTTCCATGTTTATACAGATAGCGGTGTATATATTTCAATGTTTACACAGATCATGGTGTAGATATTTCCATGTTTATACAAAAGCGGTGCAGATATTTCCATGTTTGTACAGATGGCGGTGTTGATATTTACATCTATACACAGATGATCGTGTAGATATTTCCATGTTTATACAGATGGTGGCGCAGATATTTCCATGGATATGTAGATGGCGGTGTAGATATTTCCATGTTTATACAGATAGCGGTGTAGTTATTTCCATGTTTATATAGTTAGCGGTGTAGTTATTTCCATGTATATACACATGGCTCTGTAGATATTTCCATGTTTATACAGATGGCGGTGTAGATATTTCCATGTTTATACAGATAACTTTGTAAGTATTTCCATGTTTATACAGATGGCGGTGTAGATATTTCGATGTTTACTGAGATATCAGTGGAGATATTTCCATGTTTATACAGATAGCGGTGTTGATATTTCCATGTTTATACTGATCGTGGTGTAGATATTTCCATGTTTATAGAGATGGCGGTGTAGATATTTCCATGTTAAATAGAGATAGCGGTGTTGATTTTTCCATGTTTATAGTGATAGCGGTGTGGATATTTCCATGTTTATACAGATAGGGTTGTAGATATTTCCATGTTTATAGAGATGGCTGTGTAGATATTTCCAGGTTTATACAGATCATGGTGTAGATATTTCCTTGTGTATACAAATAGCGGTGTAGTTATTTCCATGTTTATACAGATAGCGGTGTAGTTATTTCCATGTTTATACAGATGGCTGTGTAGATATTTCCATGTTTATACAGATGACTTTGTAGGTATTTCCATGTTTATACAGATGGCGGTGTAGATATTTCCATGTTTATAGAGATAGCTGTGTAGGTAATTCCGTGTTTATACACATAGCGGTGTAGATATTTCCATGTTTTTACAGATAGCGGTTTACATATTTCCATGTTTACACAGATTGCGGTGTAGATATTTCCATGATTATACAGATAGCGGTGCAGATATTTCCATGTTTGTACAGATGGCGGTGTTGATATTTACATCTATACAGAGATGACCGTGTAGATATTTCCATGTTTATACATATGGCGGTGCAGTTATTTCCATGGATATGTAGATGGTGGTGTAGATATTTCCATGTTTATACAGATAGCGGTGTAGTTATTTCCATGTTTATATAGATAGCGGTGTAGATATTTCCATGTATATACACATGGCTGTGTAGATATTTCCATGTTTATACAGATGGCGGTGTAGATATTTCCATGTTTATACAGACCGCAGTGTAGATATTTCCATGTTTATAGAGATAGCTGTGTAGATATTTCCATGTTTGTACAGATGGCGGCGTTGATGTTTCCATCTATACACAGATTGCCGTGTAGGTATTTCCATGTGTATACAGATGGCATTGAAGATATTTCCATGTTTATACAGATGGCGGTGTAGATATTTACATGTTTATATAGATGGTGGTGTAGATATTACCATGTTTATACAGGTAGCGGTGTAGATATTTCCATGTTTATAAAGACTGTGGTGAAGATATTTCCATGTTTATACAGATCGCGGTGTAGATATTTCCATGTTTATACAGATCGCGGTGTAGATATTTCCAAGTTTATACAGATAGCGGTGTAGATATTTCCATGTTTATACAGATAGCGGTGTAGATATTTCCATGTTTATACAGATCGCGGTGTAGATATTTCCATGTTTATACAGATATCGGTGTAGATATTTCCATGTTTATACAGATAGCAGTGTAGATATGTCCATATTTATACAGATAACGGTGTAGAAATTTACATGTTTATACAGATAGCGGTGTAAATATTTCCATGTTTATACAGACCACGGTTTAGATATTTCCATGTTTATAGAGATAGCGGTGTAGATATTTCCATGTTTATACAGACCGTGGTGTAGATATTTCCATGGTTATACAGATAGCGGTGTAGATATTTCCATGTTTGTACAGATGGCGGTGTTGATATTTACATCTATACACAGATGTCCGTGTAGATATTTCCATGTTTATACAGATGGCGTCGCAGATATTTCCATGGATATGTAGATGGTGGTGTAGATATTTCCATGTTTATACAGATAGCGGTGTAGTTATTTCCAAGTTTATATAGATAGCGGTGTAGATATTTCCATGTATATACACATGGCTGTGTAGATATTTCCATGTTTATACAGATGGCGGTGTAGATATTTCGATGTTTATAGAGAAATCAGTTAAGTTATTTCCATGTTTCTACAGATAGCGTTGTAGATGTTTCCATGTTTATACAGATCACGGTGTAGATATTTGCTTGTTTATACAAATAGCGGTGTAGTTATTTCCATGTTTATACAGATAGCGGTGTAGATATTTCCATGTATATACAGATGGCTGTGTAGATATTTCCATGTTTATACCGATGGCTGTGTAGATATTTCCATGTTTATACAGATGACTTTGTAGGTATTTCCATGTTTATACAGATGGCGGTGTAGATATTTCCATGTTTATATAGATGGTGGTGTAGATATTACCCTCTTCATACAGGTAGCGGTGTAGATATTTCCATGTTTATAGAGATAGCAGTGTAGATATTTACATGTTTATACAGATGGCTGTGTAGATATTTCCATGTGTATACAGATGGCATTGTAGATATTTCCATGTTTATACAGATGACTGTATAAGTATTTCCATGTTTTTACAGATGGCAGTGCAGATATTTCCATGTTTATAGAGATAGCGGTGTAGATAACTCCATGTTTCTACAGATGACGGTGTTGATATTTCCATCTATACACAGATGGCCGTGTAGATATTTCCATGTTTATACAGATGGCGGCGTAGACATTTCCATGGACATGCAGATGGCGGTGTAGATATTTCCATGTTTAAACAGATAGCGTTGTAGATATTTCCAGGTTTACACAGATAGTGGTGTAGATATTTCCGTGTTTATACACATGGCAGAGTAGATACTTCCATCTTTATGGAGATGGCAGTGTAGATATTTTCATGTTTATAGAGATGGTGGTGTAGATATTTCCATATTTATAGAGATAGCAGTGTAGATATTTCCATCTCTCCACAGATGGCAGTGTAGGTATTTCCATGTTTATACAGATGGCGGTGTAGATATTTCCATATTTATAGAGATGTCTGTGTAGATATTTCCATGTGTATACAGATGGTATTGTAGGTATTTCCATGTTTATATAGATGGCTGTGTAGATATTTCCATGTGTATACAGAGGGTATTGTAGGTATTTCCATGTTTATACAGATGGTGGTGAAGATATTTCCATGTTTATTCAGATGACTGTGTAGATATTTCCATGTTTTTACAGATGGCAGTGTAGATATTTCAATGTTTATAGAGATGGCGCTGTAGATATTTCCATGTTTATACAGATAACGGTGGAGATATTACCATGTTTATACAGAGAGCTGTGGAGATATTTCCATGTTTATACACATAGCGGTGTACATAATTCCATGATTATAGAGACAGCGGTGTAGGTATTTCCATGTTTATACAGATAGCGGTGCAGATATTTCCATGTTTACACAGATGCCTATGCAGATATTTCCATATTCATACAGAGGGCTTTGTAGATATTTCTATGTTTATACAGATGGCAGTGTAGATATTTAAATATTCCTACACATGACTGTGAAGGTATTTCCATGTTTATACAGATGTCTTTGTAGATACTTCCATGTTTATAGAGATAGCAGTGCAGATATTTCCATGTTTATACAGATAGCGGTGTATATATTTACATGTTTACACAGATCATAGTGTAGATATTATCATGTTTATACAGATACCGGTGTAGAAATTTCCATGTTTATACAGACTGCATTGTAGATATTTCCATGTTTATAGAGATAGCAGTGTAGATATTTCCATGATTGTACAAATGGCAGTGTTGATGTTTCCATCTATACACAGATTGCCGTGTAGGTATTTCCCTATGTATTCAGATGGCATTGAAGATATTTCCATGCTTATACAGATGGCGGTGTAGATATTTCCATGTTTATACTGATAACTTTGTAAGTATTTCCATGTTTATACAGATGGCGGTGTAGATATTTCGATGTTTATAGAGAAATCAGTTAAGTTATTTCCATGTTTCTACAGATAGCGTTGTAGATGTTTCCATGTTTATACAGATCACGGTGTAGATATTTGCTTGTTTATACAAATAGCGGTGTAGTTATTTCCATGTTTATACAGATAGCGGTGTGGATATTTCCATGTTTTTACAGATAGGTTTGTAGATATTTCCATGTTTATAGAGATGGCGGTGTAGATATTTCCATGTTTTTACAGATCACGGTGTAGATATTTGCTTGTTTATACAAATAGCGGTGTAGTTATTTCCATGTTTATACAGATAGCGGTGTAGATATTTCCATGTATATACAGATGGCTGTGTAGATATTTCCATGTTTATACCGATGGCTGTGTAGATATTTCCATGTTTATACAGATGACTTTGTAGGTATTTCCATGTTTATACAGATGGCGGTGTAGATATTTCCATGTTTAAACAGATAGCGGTGTACATATTTCCATGTTTACACAGATAGTGGTGTAGATATTTCCGTGTTTATACACATGGCAGAGTAGATACTTCCATCTTTATGGAGATGGCATTGTAGATATTTTCATGTTTATGGAGATGGCAGTGTAGATATTTTCATGTTTATAGAGATGGCGGTGAAGATATTTCCATATTTATAGAGATAGCGTTGTAGATATTTCCATCTTTCTACAGATGGCAGTGGAGATATTTCCATGTTTATACAGATGGCGGTGTAGATATTTCCATATTTATAGAGATGTCTGTGTAGATATTTCCATGTGTATACAGATGGTATTGTAGGTATTTCCTTGTTTATACAGATGGCTGTGAAGATATTTCCATGTGTATACAGATGGTATGGTAGGTATTTCCATGTTTATACAGATGGTGGTGAAGCTACTTCCATGTTTATTAAGATGACTGTGTAGATATTTCCATGTTTTTACAGATGGCAGTGTAGATATTTCAATGTTTATAGAGATGGCGCTGTAGATATATCCATGTTTATACAGATAACGGTGGAGATATTTCCATGTTTATACAGAGAGCAGTGGAGATATTTCCATGTTTATACACATAGCGGTGTACATATTTCCATGATTATAGAGACAGCGGTGTAGGTATTTCCATGTTTATACAGATAGCGGTGCAGATATTTCCATGTTTACACAGATGCCTATGCAGATATTTCCATATTTATACAGAGGGCTTTGTAGATATTTCTATGTTTATACAGATGGCAGTGTAGATATTTAAATATTCCTACACATGACTGTGTAGGTATTTCCATGTTTATACAGAAGTCTTTGTAGATATTTCCATGTTTATAGAGATAGCAGTGCAGATATTTCCATGTTTATACAGATAGCGGTGTATATATTTCAATGTTTACACAGATCATGGTGTAGATATTTCCATGTTTATACAAATAGCGGTGCAGATATTTCCATGTTTGTACAGATGGCGGTGTTGATATTTACATCTATACACAGATGACCGTGTAGATATTTCCATGTTTATACAGATGGTGGCGCAGATATTTCCATGGATATGTAGATGGCGGTGTAGATATTTCCATGTTTATACAGATAGCGGTGTAGTTATTTCCATGTTTATATAGTTAGCGGTGTAGTTATTTCCATGTATATACACATGGCTCTGTAGATATTTCCATGTTTATACAGATGGCGGTGTAGATATTTCCATGTTTATACAGATAACTTTGTAAGTATTTCCATGTTTATACAGATGGCGGTGTAGATATTTCGATGTTTACTGAGATATCAGTGGAGATATTTCCATGTTTATACAGATAGCGGTGTTGATATTTCCATGTTTATACTGATCGTGGTGTAGATATTTCCATGTTTATAGAGATGGCGGTGTAGATATTTCCATGTTAAATAGAGATAGCGGTGTTGATTTTTCCATGTTTATAGTGATAGCGGTGTGGATATTTCCATGTTTATACAGATAGGGTTGTAGATATTTCCATGTTTATAGAGATGGCTGTGTAGATATTTCCAGGTTTATACAGATCATGGTGTAGATATTTCCTTGTGTATACAAATAGCGGTGTAGTTATTTCCATGTTTATACAGATAGCGGTGTAGTTATTTCCATGTTTATACAGATGGCTGTGTAGATATTTCCATGTTTATACAGATGACTTTGTAGGTATTTCCATGTTTATACAGATGGCGGTGTAGATATTTCCATGTTTATAGAGATAGCTGTGTAGGTAATTCCGTGTTTATACACATAGCGGTGTAGATATTTCCATGTTTTTACAGATAGCGGTTTACATATTTCCATGTTTACACAGATTGCGGTGTAGATATTTCCATGATTATACAGATAGCGGTGCAGATATTTCCATGTTTGTACAGATGGCGGTGTTGATATTTACATCTATACAGAGATGACCGTGTAGATATTTCCATGTTTATACATATGGCGGTGCAGTTATTTCCATGGATATGTAGATGGTGGTGTAGATATTTCCATGTTTATACAGATAGCGGTGTAGTTATTTCCATGTTTATATAGATAGCGGTGTAGATATTTCCATGTATATACACATGGCTGTGTAGATATTTCCATGTTTATACAGATGGCGGTGTAGATATTTCCATGTTTATACAGACCGCAGTGTAGATATTTCCATGTTTATAGAGATAGCTGTGTAGATATTTCCATGTTTGTACAGATGGCGGTGTTGATGTTTCCATCTATACACAGATTGCCGTGTAGGTATTTCCATGTGTATACAGATGGCATTGAAGATATTTCCATGTTTATACAGATGGCGGTGTAGATATTTACATGTTTATATAGATGGTGGTGTAGATATTACCATGTTTATACAGGTAGCGGTGTAGATATTTCCATGTTTATAAAGACTGTGGTGAAGATATTTCCATGTTTATACAGATCGCGGTGTAGATATTTCCATGTTTATACAGATCGCGGTGTAGATATTTCCAAGTTTATACAGATAGCGGTGTAGATATTTCCATGTTTATACAGATAGCGGTGTAGATATTTCCATGTTTATACAGATCGCGGTGTAGATATTTCCATGTTTATACAGATATCGGTGTAGATATTTCCATGTTTATACAGATAGCAGTGTAGATATGTCCATATTTATACAGATAACGGTGTAGAAATTTACATGTTTATACAGATAGCGGTGAAATATTTCCATGTTTATACAGACCACGGTTTAGATATTTCCATGTTTATAGAGATAGCGGTGTAGATATTTCCATGTTTATACAGACCGTGGTGTAGATATTTCCATGGTTATACAGATAGCGGTGTAGATATTTCCATGTTTGTACAGATGGCGGTGTTGATATTTACATCTATACACAGATGTCCGTGTAGATATTTCCATGTTTATACAGATGGCGTCGCAGATATTTCCATGGATATGTAGATGGTGGTGTAGATATTTCCATGTTTATACAGATAGCGGTGTAGTTATTTCCAAGTTTATATAGATAGCGGTGTAGATATTTCCATGTATATACACATGGCTGTGTAGATATTTCCATGTTTATACAGATGGCGGTGTAGATATTTCGATGTTTATAGAGAAATCAGTTAAGTTATTTCCATGTTTCTACAGATAGCGTTGTAGATGTTTCCATGTTTATACAGATCACGGTGTAGATATTTGCTTGTTTATACAAATAGCGGTGTAGTTATTTCCATGTTTATACAGATAGCGGTGTAGATATTTCCATGTATATACAGATGGCTGTGTAGATATTTCCATGTTTATACCGATGGCTGTGTAGATATTTCCATGTTTATACAGATGACTTTGTAGGTATTTCCATGTTTATACAGATGGCGGTGTAGATATTTCCATGTTTATATAGATGGTGGTGTAGATATTACCCTGTTCATACAGGTAGTGGTGTAGATATTTCCATGTTTATAGAGATAGCAGTGTAGATATTTACATGTTTATACAGATGGCTGTGTAGATATTTCCATGTGTATACAGATGGCATTGTAGATATTTCCATGTTTATACAGATGACTGTATAAGTATTTCCATGTTTTTGCAGATGGCAGTGCAGATATTTCCATGTTTATAGAGATAGCGGTGTAGATAACTCCATGTTTCTACAGATGACGGTGTTGATATTTCCATCTATACACAGATGGCCGTGTAGATATTTCCATGTTTATACAGATGGCGGCGTAGACATTTCCATGGACATGCAGATGGCGGTGTAGATATTTCCATGTTTAAACAGATAGCGTTGTAGATATTTCCAGGTTTACACAGATAGTGGTGTAGATATTTCCGTGTTTATACACATGGCAGAGTAGATACTTCCATCTTTATGGAGATGGCAGTGTAGATATTTTCATGTTTATAGAGATGGTGGTGTAGATATTTCCATATTTATAGAGATAGCAGTGTAGATATTTCCATCTCTCCACAGATGGCAGTGTAGGTATTTCCATGTTTATACAGATGGCGGTGTAGATATTTCCATATTTATAGAGATGTCTGTGTAGATATTTCCATGTGTATACAGATGGTATTGTAGGTATTTCCATGTTTATATAGATGGCTGTGTAGATATTTCCATGTGTATACAGAGGGTATTGTAGGTATTTCCATGTTTATACAGATGGTGGTGAAGATATTTCCATGTTTATTCAGATGACTGTGTAGATATTTCCATGTTTTTACAGATGGCAGTGTAGATATTTCAATGTTTATAGAGATGGCGCTGTAGATATTTCCATGTTTATACAGATAACGGTGGAGATATTACCATGTTTATACAGAGAGCTGTGGAGATATTTCCATGTTTATACACATAGCGGTGTACATAATTCCATGATTATAGAGACAGCGGTGTAGGTATTTCCATGTTTATACAGATAGCGGTGCAGATATTTCCATGTTTACACAGATGCCTATGCAGATATTTCCATATTCATACAGAGGGCTTTGTAGATATTTCTATGTTTATACAGATGGCAGTGTAGATATTTAAATATTCCTACACATGACTGTGAAGGTATTTCCATGTTTATACAGATGTCTTTGTAGATACTTCCATGTTTATAGAGATAGCAGTGCAGATATTTCCATGTTTATACAGATAGCGGTGTATATATTTACATGTTTACACAGATCATAGTGTAGATATTATCATGTTTATACAGATACCGGTGTAGAAATTTCCATGTTTATACAGACTGCATTGTAGATATTTCCATGTTTATAGAGATAGCAGTGTAGATATTTCCATGATTGTACAAATGGCAGTGTTGATGTTTCCATCTATACACAGATTGCCGTGTAGGTATTTCCATATGTATTCAGATGGCATTGAAGATATTTCCATGCTTATACAGATGGCGGTGTAGATATTTCCATGTTTATACTGATAACTTTGTAAGTATTTCCATGTTTATACAGATGGCGGTGTAGATATTTCGATGTTTATAGAGAAATCAGTTAAGTTATTTCCATGTTTCTACAGATAGCATTGTAGATGTTTCCATGTTTATACAGATCACGGTGTAGATATTTGCTTGTTTATACAAATAGCGGTGTAGTTATTTCCATGTTTATACAGATAGCGGTGTGGATATTTCCATGTTTTTACAGATAGGTTTGTAGATATTTCCATGTTTATAGAGATGGCGGTGTAGATATTTCCATGTTTTTACAGATCACGGTGTAGATATTTGCTTGTTTATACAAATAGCGGTGTAGTTATTTCCATGTTTATACAGATAGCGGTGTAGATATTTCCATGTATATACAGATGGCTGTGTAGATATTTCCATGTTTATACCGATGGCTGTGTAGATATTTCCATGTTTATACAGATGACTTTGTAGGTATTTCCATGTTTATACAGATGGCGGTGTAGATATTTCCATGTTTAAACAGATAGCGGTGTACATATTTCCATGTTTACACAGATAGTGGTGTAGATATTTCCGTGTTTATACACATGGCAGAGTAGATACTTCCATCTTTATGGAGATGGCAGTGTAGATATTTTCATGTTTATGGAGATGGCAGTGTAGATATTTTCATGTTTATAGAGATGGCGGTGAAGATATTTCCATATTTATAGAGATAGCGTTGTAGATATTTCCATCTTTCTACAGATGGCAGTGGAGATATTTCCATGTTTATACAGATGGCGGTGTAGATATTTCCATATTTATAGAGATGTCTGTGTAGATATTTCCATGTGTATACAGATGGTATTGTAGGTATTTCCATGTTTATACAGATGGCTGTGAAGATATTTCCATGTGTATACAGATGGTATGGTAGGTATTTCCATGTTTATACAGATGGTGGTGAAGCTATTTCCATGTTTATTAAGATGACTGTGTAGATATTTCCATGTTTTTACAGATGGCAGTGTAGATATTTCAATGTTTATAGAGATGGCGCTGTAGATATTTCCATGTTTATACAGATAACGGTGGAGATATTTCCATGTTTATACAGAGAGCAGTGGAGATATTTCCATGTTTATACACATAGCGGTGTACATATTTCCATGATTATAGAGACAGCGGTGTAGGTATTTCCATGTTTATACAGATAGCGGTGCAGATATTTCCATGTTTACACAGATGCCTATGCAGATATTTCCATATTTATACAGAGGGCTTTGTAGATATTTCTATGTTTATACAGATGGCAGTGTAGATATTTAAATATTCCTACACATGACTGTGTAGGTATTTCCATGTTTATACAGAAGTCTTTGTAGATATTTCCATGTTTATAGAGATAGCAGTGCAGATATTTCCATGTTTATACAGATAGCGGTGTATATATTTCAATGTTTACACAGATCATGGTGTAGATATTTCCATGTTTATACAAATAGCGGTGCAGATATTTCCATGTTTGTACAGATGGCGGTGTTGATATTTACATCTATACACAGATGACCGTGTAGATATTTCCATGTTTATACAGATGGTGGCGCAGATATTTCCATGGATATGTAGATGGCGGTGTAGATATTTCCATGTTTATACAGATAGCGGTGTAGTTATTTCCATGTTTATATAGTTAGCGGTGTAGTTATTTCCATGTATATACACATGGCTCTGTAGATATTTCCATGTTTATACAGATGGCGGTGTAGATATTTCCATGTTTATACAGATAACTTTGTAAGTATTTCCATGTTTATACAGATGGCGGTGTAGATATTTCGATGTTTACTGAGACATCAGTGGAGATATTTCCATGTTTATACAGATAGCGGTGTTGATATTTCCATCTTTATACTGATCGTGGTGTAGATATTTCCATGTTTATAGAGATGGCGGTGTAGATATTTCCATGTTAAATAGAGATAGCGGTGTTGATTTTTCCATGTTTATAGTGATAGAGGTGTGGATATTTCCATGTTTATACAGATAGGGTTGTAGATATTTCCATGTTTATAGAGATGGCTGTGTAGATATTTCCAGGTTTATACAGATCACTGTGTAGATATTTCCTTGTTTATACAAATAGCGGTGTAGTTATTTCCATGTTTATACAGATAGCGGTGTAGATATTTCCATGTTTATACAGATGTCTGTGTAGATATTTCCATGTTTATACCGATGACTTTGTAGGTATTTCCATGTTTATACAGATGGCGGTGTTGATATTTACATCTATACAGAGATGACCGTGTAGATATTTCCATGTTTATACATATGGCGGTGCAGTTATTTCCATGGATATGTAGATGGTGGTGTAGATATTTCCATGTTTATACAGATAGCGGTGTAGTTATTTCAATGTTTATATAGATAGCGGTGTAGATATTTCCATGTATATACACATGGCTGTGTAGATATTTCCATGTTTATACAGATGGCGGTGTAGATATTTCCATGTTTATACAGACCGCAGTGTAGATATTTCCATGTTTATAGAGATAGCTGTGTAGATATTTCCATGTTTGTACAAATGGCGGTGTTGATGTTTCCATCTATACACAGATTGCCGTGTAGGTATTTCCATGTGTATACAGATGGCATTGAAGATATTTCCATGTTTATACAGATGGCGGTGTAGATATTTACATGTTTATATAGATGGTGGTGTAGATATTACCATGTTTATACAGGTAGCGGTGTAGATATTTCCATGTTTATAAAGACTGTGGTGAAGATATTTCCATGTTTATACAGATCGCGGTGTAGATATTTCCATGTTTATACAGATCGCGGTGTAGATATTTCCAAGTTTATACAGATCGCGGTGTAGATATTTCCATGTTTATACAGATAGCAGTGTAGATATTTCCATGTTTATACAGATAGCAGTGTAGATATTTCCATATTTATACAGATAACGGTGTAGAAATTTACATGTTTATACAGATAGCGGTGTAAATATTTCCATGTTTATACAGACCACGGTGTAGATATTTCCATGTTTATAGAGATAGCGGTGTAGATATTTCCATGTTTATACAGACCGTGGTGTAAATATTTCCATGGTTATAGAGATAGCGGTGTAGATATTTCCATGTTTGTACAGATGGCGGTGTTGATATTTACATCTATACACAGATGTCCGTGTAGATATTTCCATGTTTATACAGATGGCGTCGCAGATATTTCCATGGATATGTAGATGGTGGTGTAGTTATTTCCATGTTTATACAGATAGCGGTGTAGTTATTTCCATGTTTATATAGATAGCGGTGTAGATATTTCCATGTATATACACATGGCTGTGTAGATATTTCCATGCTTATACAGATGGCGGTGTAGATATTTCCATGTTTATACTGATAACTTTGTAAGTATTTCCATGTTTATACAGATGGCGGTGTAGATATTTCGATGTTTATAGAGAAATCAGTTAAGTTATTTCCATGTTTCTACAGATAGCGTTGTAGATGTTTCCATGTTTATACAGATCACGGTGTAGATATTTGCTTGTTTATACAAATAGCGGTGTAGTTATTTCCATGTTTATACAGATAGCGGTGTGGATATTTCCATGTTTTTACAGATAGGTTTGTAGATATTTCCATGCTTATAGAGATGGCGGTGTAGATATTTCCATGTTTATACAGATCACGGTGTAGATATTTGCTTGTTTATACAAATAGCGGTGTAGTTATTTCCATGTTTATACAGATAGCGGTGTAGATATTTCCATGTATATACAGATGGCTGTGTAGATATTTCCATGTTTATACCGATGGCTGTGTAGATATTTCCATGTTTATACAGATGACTTTGTAGGTATTTCCATGTTTATACAGATGGCGGTGTAGATATTTCCATGTTTATAGAGATAGCAGTGTAGATATTTACATGTTTATACAGATTGCTGTGTAGATATTTCCATGTGTATACAGATGGCATTGTAGATATTTCCATGTTTATACAGATGACTGTATACGTATTTCCATGTTTTTACAGATGGCAGTGCAGATATTTCCATGTTTATAGAGATAGCGGTGTAGATATTTCCATGTTTCTACAGATGGCGGTGTTGATTTTTCCATCTATACACAGATGGCCGTGTAGATATTTCCATGTTTATACAGATGGCGGCGTAGATATTTCCATGGACATGCAGATGGCGGTGTAGATATTTCCATGTTTAAACAGATAGCGGTGTAGATATTTCCATGTTTACACAGATAGTGGTGTAGATATTTCCGTGTTTATACACATGGCCGAGTAGATACTTCCATCTTTATGGAGATGGCAGTGTAGATATTTTCATGTTTATGGAGATGGCAGTGTAGATATTTTCATGTTTATAGAGATGGCGGTGTAAATATTTCCATATTTATAGAGATAGCGGTGTAGATATTTCCATCTTTCTACAGATGGCAGTGGAGATATTTCCATGTTTATACAGATGGCGGTGTAGATATTTCCATATTTATAGAGATGTCTGTGTAGATATTTCCACGTGTATACAGATGGTATTGTAGGTATTTCCATGTTTATACAGATGGCTGTGAAGATATTTCCATGTGTATACAGATGGTATGGTAGGTATTTCCATGTTTATACAGATGGTGGTGAAGCTATTTCCATGTTTATTAAGATGACTGTGTAGATATTTCCATGTTTTTACAGATGGCAGTGTAGATATTTCAATGTTTATAGAGATGGCGCTGTAGATATTTCCATGTTTATACCGATAACAGTGGAGATATTTCCATGTTTATACAGAGAGCAGTGGAGATATTTCCATGTTTATACACATAGCGGTGTACATATTTCCATGATTATAGAGACAGCGGTGTAGGTATTTCCATGTTTATACAGATAGCGGTGCAGATATTTCCATGTTTACACAGATGCCTATGCAGATATTTCCATATTTATACAGAGGGCTTTGTAGATATTTCTATGTTTATACAGATGGCAGTGTAGATATTTAAATATTCCTACACATGACTGTGTAGGAATTTCCATGTTTATACAGAAGTCTTTGTAGATATTTCCATGTTTATAGAGATAGCAGTGCAGATATTTCCATGTTTATACAGATAGCGGTGTATATATTTCAATGTTTACACAGATCATGGTGTAGATATTTCCATGTTTATACAAATAGCGGTGCAGATATTTCCATGTTTGTACAGATGGCGGTGTTGATATTTACATCTATACACAGATGACCGTGTAGATATTTCCATGTTTATACAGATGGTGGCGCAGATATTTCCATGGATATGTAGATGGCGGTGTAGATATTTCCATGTTTATACAGATAGCGGTGTAGTTATTTCCATGTTTATATAGTTAGCGGTGTAGTTATTTCCATGTATATACACATGGCTCTGTAGATATTTCCATGTTTATACAGATGGCGGTGTAGATATTTCCATGTTTATACAGATAACTTTGTAAGTATTTCCATGTTTATACAGATGGCGGTGTAGATATTTCGATGTTTACTGAGATATCAGTGGAGATATTTCCATGTTTATACAGATAGCGGTGTTGATATTTCCATGTTTATACTGATCGTGGTGTAGATATTTCCATGTTTATAGAGATGGCGGTGTAGATATTTCCATGTTAAATAGAGATAGCGGTGTTGATTTTTCCATGTTTATAGTGATAGCGGTGTGGATATTTCCATGTTTATACAGATAGGGTTGTAGATATTTCCATGTTTATAGAGATGGCTGTGTAGATATTTCCAGGTTTATACAGATCATGGTGTAGATATTTCCTTGTGTATACAAATAGCGGTGTAGTTATTTCCATGTTTATACAGATAGCGGTGTAGTTATTTCCATGTTTATACAGATGGCTGTGTAGATATTTCCATGTTTATACAGATGACTTTGTAGGTATTTCCATGTTTATACAGATGGCGGTGTAGATATTTCCATGTTTATAGAGATAGCTGTGTAGGT
The DNA here is from genome assembly GCF_029289425.2 of Pan paniscus. NCBI lineage: Eukaryota > Metazoa > Chordata > Mammalia > Primates > Hominidae > Pan > Pan paniscus. Next base: position 1,919,364 of record NC_073255.2, on the reverse strand, counting down.
AATTCCGTGTTTATACACATAGCGGTGTAGATATTTCCATGTTTTTACAGATAGCGGTTTACATATTTCCATGTTTACACAGATTGCGGTGTAGATATTTCCATGATTATACAGATAGCGGTGCAGATATTTCCATGTTTGTACAGATGGCGGTGTTGATATTTACATCTATACAGAGATGACCGTGTAGATATTTCCATGTTTATACATATGGCGGTGCAGTTATTTCCATGGATATGTAGATGGTGGTGTAGATATTTCCATGTTTATACAGATAGCGGTGTAGTTATTTCCATGTTTATATAGATAGCGGTGTAGATATTTCCATGTATATACACATGGCTGTGTAGATATTTCCATGTTTATACAGATGGCGGTGTAGATATTTCCATGTTTATACAGACCGCAGTGTAGATATTTCCATGTTTATAGAGATAGCTGTGTAGATATTTCCATGTTTGTACAGATGGCGGTGTTGATGTTTCCATCTATACACAGATTGCCGTGTAGGTATTTCCATGTGTATACAGATGGCATTGAAGATATTTCCATGTTTATACAGATGGCGGTGTAGATATTTACATGTTTATATAGATGGTGGTGTAGATATTACCATGTTTATACAGGTAGCGGTGTAGATATTTCCATGTTTATAAAGACTGTGGTGAAGATATTTCCATGTTTATACAGATCGCGGTGTAGATATTTCCATGTTTATACAGATCGCGGTGTAGATATTTCCAAGTTTATACAGATAGCGGTGTAGATATTTCCATGTTTATACAGATAGCGGTGTAGATATTTCCATGTTTATACAGATCGCGGTGTAGATATTTCCATGTTTATACAGATATCGGTGTAGATATTTCCATGTTTATACAGATAGCAGTGTAGATATGTCCATATTTATACAGATAACGGTGTAGAAATTTACATGTTTATACAGATAGCGGTGAAATATTTCCATGTTTATACAGACCACGGTTTAGATATTTCCATGTTTATAGAGATAGCGGTGTAGATATTTCCATGTTTATACAGACCGTGGTGTAGATATTTCCATGGTTATACAGATAGCGGTGTAGATATTTCCATGTTTGTACAGATGGCGGTGTTGATATTTACATCTATACACAGATGTCCGTGTAGATATTTCCATGTTTATACAGATGGCGTCGCAGATATTTCCATGGATATGTAGATGGTGGTGTAGATATTTCCATGTTTATACAGATAGCGGTGTAGTTATTTCCAAGTTTATATAGATAGCGGTGTAGATATTTCCATGTATATACACATGGCTGTGTAGATATTTCCATGTTTATACAGATGGCGGTGTAGATATTTCGATGTTTATAGAGAAATCAGTTAAGTTATTTCCATGTTTCTACAGATAGCGTTGTAGATGTTTCCATGTTTATACAGATCACGGTGTAGATATTTGCTTGTTTATACAAATAGCGGTGTAGTTATTTCCATGTTTATACAGATAGCGGTGTAGATATTTCCATGTATATACAGATGGCTGTGTAGATATTTCCATGTTTATACCGATGGCTGTGTAGATATTTCCATGTTTATACAGATGACTTTGTAGGTATTTCCATGTTTATACAGATGGCGGTGTAGATATTTCCATGTTTATATAGATGGTGGTGTAGATATTACCCTGTTCATACAGGTAGCGGTGTAGATATTTCCATGTTTATAGAGATAGCAGTGTAGATATTTACATGTTTATACAGATGGCTGTGTAGATATTTCCATGTGTATACAGATGGCATTGTAGATATTTCCATGTTTATACAGATGACTGTATAAGTATTTCCATGTTTTTACAGATGGCAGTGCAGATATTTCCATGTTTATAGAGATAGCGGTGTAGATAACTCCATGTTTCTACAGATGACGGTGTTGATATTTCCATCTATACACAGATGGCCGTGTAGATATTTCCATGTTTATACAGATGGCGGCGTAGACATTTCCATGGACATGCAGATGGCGGTGTAGATATTTCCATGTTTAAACAGATAGCGTTGTAGATATTTCCAGGTTTACACAGATAGTGGTGTAGATATTTCCGTGTTTATACACATGGCAGAGTAGATACTTCCATCTTTATGGAGATGGCAGTGTAGATATTTTCATGTTTATAGAGATGGTGGTGTAGATATTTCCATATTTATAGAGATAGCAGTGTAGATATTTCCATCTCTGCACAGATGGCAGTGTAGGTATTTCCATGTTTATACAGATGGCGGTGTAGATATTTCCATATTTATAGAGATGTCTGTGTAGATATTTCCATGTGTATACAGATGGTATTGTAGGTATTTCCATGTTTATATAGATGGCTGTGTAGATATTTCCATGTGTATACAGAGGGTATTGTAGGTATTTCCATGTTTATACAGATGGTGGTGAAGATATTTCCATGTTTATTCAGATGACTGTGTAGATATTTCCATGTTTTTACAGATGGCAGTGTAGATATTTCAATGTTTATAGAGATGGCGCTGTAGATATTTCCATGTTTATACAGATAACGGTGGAGATATTACCATGTTTATACAGAGAGCTGTGGAGATATTTCCATGTTTATACACATAGCGGTGTACATAATTCCATGATTATAGAGACAGCGGTGTAGGTATTTCCATGTTTATACAGATAGCGGTGCAGATATTTCCATGTTTACACAGATGCCTATGCAGATATTTCCATATTCATACAGAGGGCTTTGTAGATATTTCTATGTTTATACAGATGGCAGTGTAGATATTTAAATATTCCTACACATGACTGTGAAGGTATTTCCATGTTTATACAGATGTCTTTGTAGATACTTCCATGTTTATAGAGATAGCAGTGCAGATATTTCCATGTTTATACAGATAGCGGTGTATATATTTACATGTTTACACAGATCATAGTGTAGATATTATCATGTTTATACAGATACCGGTGTAGAAATTTCCATGTTTATACAGACTGCATTGTAGATATTTCCATGTTTATAGAGATAGCAGTGTAGATATTTCCATGATTGTACAAATGGCAGTGTTGATGTTTCCATCTATACACAGATTGCCGTGTAGGTATTTCCATATGTATTCAGATGGCATTGAAGATATTTCCATGCTTATACAGATGGCGGTGTAGATATTTCCATGTTTATACTGATAACTTTGTAAGTATTTCCATGTTTATACAGATGGCGGTGTAGATATTTCGATGTTTATAGAGAAATCAGTTAAGTTATTTCCATGTTTCTACAGATAGCGTTGTAGATGTTTCCATGTTTATACAGATCACGGTGTAGATATTTGCTTGTTTATACAAATAGCGGTGTAGTTATTTCCATGTTTATACAGATAGCGGTGTGGATATTTCCATGTTTTTACAGATAGGTTTGTAGATATTTCCATGTTTATAGAGATGGCGGTGTAGATATTTCCATGTTTTTACAGATCACGGTGTAGATATTTGCTTGTTTATACAAATAGCGGTGTAGTTATTTCCATGTTTATACAGATAGCGGTGTAGATATTTCCATGTATATACAGATGGCTGTGTAGATATTTCCATGTTTATACCGATGGCTGTGTAGATATTTCCATGTTTATACAGATGACTTTGTAGGTATTTCCATGTTTATACAGATGGCGGTGTAGATATTTCCATGTTTAAACAGATAGCGGTGTACATATTTCCATGTTTACACAGATAGTGGTGTAGATATTTCCGTGTTTATACACATGGCAGAGTAGATACTTCCATCTTTATGGAGATGGCAGTGTAGATATTTTCATGTTTATGGAGATGGCAGTGTAGATATTTTCATGTTTATAGAGATGGCGGTGAAGATATTTCCATATTTATAGAGATAGCGTTGTAGATATTTCCATCTTTCTACAGATGGCAGTGGAGATATTTCCATGTTTATACAGATGGCGGTGTAGATATTTCCATATTTATAGAGATGTCTGTGTAGATATTTCCATGTGTATACAGATGGTATTGTAGGTATTTCCATGTTTATACAGATGGCTGTGAAGATATTTCCATGTGTATACAGATGGTATGGTAGGTATTTCCATGTTTATACAGATGGTGGTGAAGCTATTTCCATGTTTATTAAGATGACTGTGTAGATATTTCCATGTTTTTACAGATGGCAGTGTAGATATTTCAATGTTTATAGAGATGGCGCTGTAGATATTTCCATGTTTATACAGATAACGGTGGAGATATTTCCATGTTTATACAGAGAGCAGTGGAGATATTTCCATGTTTATACACATAGCGGTGTACATATTTCCATGATTATAGAGACAGCGGTGTAGGTATTTCCATGTTTATACAGATAGCGGTGCAGATATTTCCATGTTTACACAGATGCCTATGCAGATATTTCCATATTTATACAGAGGGCTTTGTAGATATTTCTATGTTTATACAGATGGCAGTGTAGATATTTAAATATTCCTACACATGACTGTGTAGGTATTTCCATGTTTATACAGAAGTCTTTGTAGATATTTCCATGTTTATAGAGATAGCAGTGCAGATATTTCCATGTTTATACAGATAGCGGTGTATATATTTCAATGTTTACACAGATCATGGTGTAGATATTTCCATGTTTATACAAATAGCGGTGCAGATATTTCCATGTTTGTACAGATGGCGGTGTTGATATTTACATCTATACACAGATGACCGTGTAGATATTTCCATGTTTATACAGATGGTGGCGCAGATATTTCCATGGATATGTAGATGGCGGTGTAGATATTTCCATGTTTATACAGATAGCGGTGTAGTTATTTCCATGTTTATATAGTTAGCGGTGTAGTTATTTCCATGTATATACACATGGCTCTGTAGATATTTCCATGTTTATACAGATGGCGGTGTAGATATTTCCATGTTTATACAGATAACTTTGTAAGTATTTCCATGTTTATACAGATGGCGGTGTAGATATTTCGATGTTTACTGAGACATCAGTGGAGATATTTCCATGTTTATACAGATAGCGGTGTTGATATTTCCATGTTTATACTGATCGTGGTGTAGATATTTCCATGTTTATAGAGATGGCGGTGTAGATATTTCCATGTTAAATAGAGATAGCGGTGTTGATTTTTCCATGTTTATAGTGATAGAGGTGTGGATATTTCCATGTTTATACAGATAGGGTTGTAGATATTTCCATGTTTATAGAGATGGCTGTGTAGATATTTCCAGGTTTATACAGATCACTGTGTAGATATTTCCTTGTTTATACAAATAGCGGTGTAGTTATTTCCATGTTTATACAGATAGCGGTGTAGATATTTCCATGTTTATACAGATGTCTGTGTAGATATTTCCATGTTTATACCGATGACTTTGTAGGTATTTCCATGTTTATACAGATGGCGGTGTTGATATTTACATCTATACAGAGATGACCGTGTAGATATTTCCATGTTTATACATATGCCGGTGCAGTTATTTCCATGGATATGTAGATGGTGGTGTAGATATTTCCATGTTTATACAGATAGCGGTGTAGTTATTTCAATGTTTATATAGATAGCGGTGTAGATATTTCCATGTATATACACATGGCTGTGTAGATATTTCCATGTTTATACAGATGGCGGTGTAGATATTTCCATGTTTATACAGACCGCAGTGTAGATATTTCCATGTTTATAGAGATAGCTGTGTAGATATTTCCATGTTTGTACAAATGGCGGTGTTGATGTTTCCATCTATACACAGATTGCCGTGTAGGTATTTCCATGTGTATACAGATGGCATTGAAGATATTTCCATGTTTATACAGATGGCGGTGTAGATATTTACATGTTTATATAGATGGTGGTGTAGATATTACCATGTTTATACAGGTAGCGGTGTAGATATTTCCATGTTTATAAAGACTGTGGTGAAGATATTTCCATGTTTATACAGATCGCGGTGTAGATATTTCCATGTTTATACAGATCGCGGTGTAGATATTTCCAAGTTTATACAGATCGCGGTGTAGATATTTCCATGTTTATACAGATAGCAGTGTAGATATTTCCATGTTTATACAGATAGCAGTGTAGATATTTCCATATTTATACAGATAACGGTGTAGAAATTTACATGTTTATACAGATAGCGGTGTAAATATTTCCATGTTTATACAGACCACGGTGTAGATATTTCCATGTTTATAGAGATAGCGGTGTAGATATTTCCATGTTTATACAGACCGTGGTGTAAATATTTCCATGGTTATAGAGATAGCGGTGTAGATATTTCCATGTTTGTACAGATGGCGGTGTTGATATTTACATCTATACACAGATGTCCGTGTAGATATTTCCATGTTTATACAGATGGCGTCGCAGATATTTCCATGGATATGTAGATGGTGGTGTAGTTATTTCCATGTTTATACAGATAGCGGTGTAGTTATTTCCATGTTTATATAGATAGCGGTGTAGATATTTCCATGTATATACACATGGCTGTGTAGATATTTCCATGCTTATACAGATGGCGGTGTAGATATTTCCATGTTTATACTGATAACTTTGTAAGTATTTCCATGTTTATACAGATGGCGGTGTAGATATTTCGATGTTTATAGAGAAATCAGTTAAGTTATTTCCATGTTTCTACAGATAGCGTTGTAGATGTTTCCATGTTTATACAGATCACGGTGTAGATATTTGCTTGTTTATACAAATAGCGGTGTAGTTATTTCCATGTTTATACAGATAGCGGTGTGGATATTTCCATGTTTTTACAGATAGGTTTGTAGATATTTCCATGCTTATAGAGATGGCGGTGTAGATATTTCCATGTTTATACAGATCACGGTGTAGATATTTGCTTGTTTATACAAATAGCGGTGTAGTTATTTCCATGTTTATACAGATAGCGGTGTAGATATTTCCATGTATATACAGATGGCTGTGTAGATATTTCCATGTTTATACCGATGGCTGTGTAGATATTTCCATGTTTATACAGATGACTTTGTAGGTATTTCCATGTTTATACAGATGGCGGTGTAGATATTTCCATGTTTATAGAGATAGCAGTGTAGATATTTACATGTTTATACAGATTGCTGTGTAGATATTTCCATGTGTATACAGATGGCATTGTAGATATTTCCATGTTTATACAGATGACTGTATACGTATTTCCATGTTTTTACAGATGGCAGTGCAGATATTTCCATGTTTATAGAGATAGCGGTGTAGATATTTCCATGTTTCTACAGATGGCGGTGTTGATTTTTCCATCTATACACAGATGGCCGTGTCGATATTTCCATGTTTATACAGATGGCGGCGTAGATATTTCCATGGACATGCAGATGGCGGTGTAGATATTTCCATGTTTAAACAGATAGCGGTGTAGATATTTCCATGTTTACACAGATAGTGGTGTAGATATTTCCGTGTTTATACACATGGCAGAGTAGATACTTCCATCTTTATGGAGATGGCAGTGTAGATATTTTCATGTTTATGGAGATGGCAGTGTAGATATTTTCATGTTTATAGAGATGGCGGTGTAAATATTTCCATATTTATAGAGATAGCGGTGTAGATATTTCCATCTTTCTACAGATGGCAGTGGAGATATTTCCATGTTTATACAGATGGCGGTGTAGATATTTCCATATTTATAGAGATGTCTGTGTAGATATTTCCACGTGTATACAGATGGTATTGTAGGTATTTCCATGTTTATACAGATGGCTGTGAAGATATTTCCATGTGTATACAGATGGTATGGTAGGTATTTCCATGTTTATACAGATGGTGGTGAAGCTATTTCCATGTTTATTAAGATGACTGTGTAGATATTTCCATGCTTTTACAGATGGCAGTGTAGATATTTCAATGTTTATAGAGATGGCGCTGTAGATATTTCCATGTTTATACCGATAACAGTGGAGATATTTCCATGTTTATACAGAGAGCAGTGGAGATATTTCCATGTTTATACACATAGCGGTGTACATATTTCCATGATTATAGAGACAGCGGTGTAGGTATTTCCATGTTTATACAGATAGCGGTGCAGATATTTCCATGTTTACACAGATGCCTATGCAGATATTTCCATATTTATACAGAGGGCTTTGTAGATATTTCTATGTTTATACAGATGGCAGTGTAGATATTTAAATATTCCTACACATGACTGTGTAGGAATTTCCATGTTTATACAGAAGTCTTTGTAGATATTTCCATGTTTATAGAGATAGCAGTGCAGATATTTCCATGTTTATACAGATAGCGGTGTATATATTTCAATGTTTACACAGATCATGGTGTAGATATTTCCATGTTTATACAAATAGCGGTGCAGATATTTCCATGTTTGTACAGATGGCGGTGTTGATATTTACATCTATACACAGATGACCGTGTAGATATTTCCATGTTTATACAGATGGTGGCGCAGATATTTCCATGGATATGTAGATGGCGGTGTAGATATTTCCATGTTTATACAGATAGCGGTGTAGTTATTTCCATGTTTATATAGTTAGCGGTGTAGTTATTTCCATGTATATACACATGGCTCTGTAGATATTTCCATGTTTATACAGATGGCGGTGTAGATATTTCCATGTTTATACAGATAACTTTGTAAGTATTTCCATGTTTATACAGATGGCGGTGTAGATATTTCGATGTTTACTGAGATATCAGTGGAGATATTTCCATGTTTATACAGATAGCGGTGTTGATATTTCCATGTTTATACTGATCGTGGTGTAGATATTTCCATGTTTATAGAGATGGCGGTGTAGATATTTCCATGTTAAATAGAGATAGCGGTGTTGATTTTTCCATGTTTATAGTGATAGCGGTGTGGATATTTCCATGTTTATACAGATAGGGTTGTAGATATTTCCATGTTTATAGAGATGGCTGTGTAGATATTTCCAGGTTTATACAGATCATGGTGTAGATATTTCCTTGTGTATACAAATAGCGGTGTAGTTATTTCCATGTTTATACAGATAGCGGTGTAGTTATTTCCATGTTTATACAGATGGCTGTGTAGATATTTCTATGTTTATACAGATGACTTTGTAGGTATTTCCATGTTTATACAGATGGCGGTGTAGATATTTCCATGTTTATAGAGATAGCTGTGTAGGTAATTCCGTGTTTATACACATAGCGGTGTAGATATTTCCATGTTTTTACAGATAGCGGTTTACATATTTCCATGTTTACACAGATTGCGGTGTAGATATTTCCATGATTATACAGATAGCGGTGCAGATATTTCCATGTTTGTACAGATGGCGGTGTTGATATTTACATCTATACAGAGATGACCGTGTAGATATTTCCATGTTTATACATATGGCGGTGCAGTTATTTCCATGGATATGTAGATGGTGGTGTAGATATTTCCATGTTTATACAGATAGCGGTGTAGTTATTTCCATGTTTATATAGATAGCGGTGTAGATATTTCCATGTATATACACATGGCTGTGTAGATATTTCCATGTTTATACAGATGGCGGTGTAGATATTTCCATGTTTATACAGACCGCAGTGTAGATATTTCCATGTTTATAGAGATAGCTGTGTAGATATTTCCATGTTTGTACAGATGGCGGTGTTGATGTTTCCATCTATACACAGATTGCCGTGTAGGTATTTCCATGTGTATACAGATGGCATTGAAGATATTTCCATGTTTATACAGATGGCGGTGTAGATATTTACATGTTTATATAGATGGTGGTGTAGATATTACCATGTTTATACAGGTAGCGGTGTAGATATTTCCATGTTTATAAAGACTGTGGTGAAGATATTTCCATGTTTATACAGATCGCGGTGTAGATATTTCCATGTTTATACAGATCGCGGTGTAGATATTTCCAAGTTTATACAGATAGCGGTGTAGATATTTCCATGTTTATACAGATAGCGGTGTAGATATTTCCATGTTTATACAGATCGCGGTGTAGATATTTCCATGTTTATACAGATATCGGTGTAGATATTTCCATGTTTATACAGATAGCAGTGTAGATATGTCCATATTTATACAGATAACGGTGTAGAAATTTACATGTTTATACAGATAGCGGTGTAAATATTTCCATGTTTATACAGACCACGGTGTAGATATTTCCATGTTTATAGAGATAGCGGTGTAGATATTTCCATGTTTATACAGACCGTGGTGTAGATATTTCCATGGTTATACAGATAGCGGTGTAGATATTTCCATGTTTGTACAGATGGCGGTGTTGATATTTACATCTATACACAGATGACCGTGTAGATATTTCCATGTTTATAGAGATGGCGTCGCAGATATTTCCATGGATATGTAGATGGTGGTGTAGATATTTCCATGTTTATACAGATAGCGGTGTAGTTATTTCCATGTTTATATAGATAGCGGTGTAGATATTTCCATGTATATACACATGGCTGTGTAGATATTTCCATGTTTATACAGATGGCGGTGTAGATATTTCCATGTTTATACTGATAACTTTGTAAGTACTTCCATGTTTATACAGATGGCGGTGTAGATATTTCGATGTTTATAGAGAAATCAGTTAAGTTATTTCCATGTTTCTACAGATAGCATTGTAGATGTTTCCATGTTTATACAGATCACGGTGTAGATATTTGCTTGTTTATACAAATAGCGGTGTAGTTATTTCCATGTTTATACAGATAGCGGTGTGGATATTTCCATGTTTTTACAGATAGGTTTGTAGATATTTCCATGTTTATAGAGATGGCGGTGTAGATATTTCCATGTTTATACAGATCACGGTGTAGATATTTGCTTGTTTATACAAATAGCGGTGTAGTTATTTCCATGTTTATACAGATAGCGGTGTACATATTTCCATGTATATACAGATGGCTGTGTAGATATTTCCATGTTTATACCGATGGCTGTGTAGGTATTTCCATGTTTATACAGATGACTTTGTAGGTATTTCCATGTTTATACAGATGGCGGTGTAGATATTTCCATGTTTATATAGATGGTGGTGTAGATATTACCCTGTTCATACAGGTAGCGGTGTAGATATTTCCATGTTTATAGAGATAGCAGTGTAGATATTTCCATGTTTATAGAGATAGCAGTGTAGATATTTACATGTTTATACAGATGGCTATGTAGATACTTCCATGTGTATACAGATGGCATTGTAGATATTTCCATCTTTATACAGATGACTGTATACGTATTTCCATGTTTTTACAGATGGCAGTGCAGATATTTCCATGTTTATAGAGATAGCGGTGTAGATATTTCCATGTTTCTACAGATGGCGGTGTTGATATTTCCATCTATACAAAGTTGGCCGTGTAGATATTTCCATGTTTATACAAATGGCGGCGTAGATATTTCCATGGACATGCAGATGGCGGTGTAGATATTTCCATGTTTAAACAGATAGCGGTGTAGATATTTCCATGTTTACACAGATAGTGGTGTAGAGATTTCCGTGTTTACATCATGGCAGAGTAGATACTTCCATCATTATGGAGATGGCAGTGTAGATATTTTCATGTTTATGGAGATGGCAGTGTAGATATTTTCATGTTTATAGAGATGGCGGTGTAGATATTTCCATATTTATAGAGATGTCTGTGTAGATATTTCCATGTGTATACAGATGGTATTGTAGGTATTTCCATGTTTATACAGATGGCTGTGTAGATATTTCCATGTGTATACAGATGGTATGGAAGGTATTTCCATGTTTATACAGATGGTGGTGAAGCTATTTCCATGTTTATTAAGATGACTGTGTAGATATTTCCATGTTTTTACAGATGGCAGTGTAGATATTTCAATGTTTATAGAGATGGCGCTGTAGATATTTCCATGTTTATACAGATAACGGTGGAGATATTTCCATGTTTATACAGAGAGCAGTTGAGATATTTCCATGTTTATACACATAGCGTTGTACATATTTCCATGATTATAGAGACAGCGGTGTAGGTATTTCCAGGTTTATACAGATAGCGGTGCAGATATTTCCATGTTGACACAGATGCCTATGCAGATATTTCCATATTTATACAGAGGGCTTTGTAGATATTTCTATGTTTATACAGATGGCAGTGTAGATATTTAAATATTCGTACACATGACTGTGTAGGTATATCCATGTTTATACAGAAGTCTTTGTAGATATTTCCATGTTTATAGAGATAGCAGTGCAGATATTTCCATGTTTATACAGATAGCGGTGTATATATTTCAATGTTTACACAGATCATGGTGTAGATATTTCCATGTTTATACAAATACCGGTGCAGATATTTCCATGTTTGTACAGATGTCGGTGTTGATATTTACATCTATACACAGATGACCGTGTAGATATTTCCATGTTTATACAGATGGTGGCGCAGATATTTCCATGGATATGTAGATGGCGGTGTAGATATTTCCATGTTTATATAGTTAGCGGTGTAGTTATTTCCATGTATATACACATGGCTCTGTAGATATTTCCATGTTTATACAGATGGCGGTGTAGATATTTCCATGTTTATACAGATAACTTTGTAAGTATTTCCATGTTTATACAGATGGCGGTGTAGATATTTCGATGTTTACTGAGATATCAGTGGAGATATTTCCATGTTTATACAGATAGCGGTGTTGATATTTCCATGTTTATACTGATCGTGGTGTAGATATTTCCATGTTTATAGAGATGGCGGTGTAGATATTTCCATGTTAAATAGAGATAGCGGTGTTGATTTTTCCATGTTTATAGTGATAGCGGTGTGGATATTTCCATGTTTATACAGATAGGGTTGTAGATATTTCCATGTTTATAGAGATGGCTGTGTAGATATTTCCAGGTTTATACAGATCACGGTGTAGATATTTCCTTGTTTATACAAATAGCGGTGTAGTTATTTCCATGTTTATACAGATAGCGGTGTAGATATTTCCATGTTTATACAGATGGCTGTGTAGATATTTCCATGTTTATACAGATGACTTTGTAGGTATTTCCATGTTTATACAGATGGCGGTGTAGATATTTCCATGTTTATAGAGATAGCTGTGTAGATAATTCCATGTTTATAAACATAGCGGTGTACATATTTCCATGTTTACACAGATTGCGGTGTAGATATTTCCATGGTTATACAGATAGCGGTGCAGATATTTCCATGTTTGTACAGATGGCGGTGTTGATATTTACATCTATACAGAGATGACCGTGTAGATATTTCCATGTTTATACAGATGGCGGTGCATTTATTTCCATGGATATGTAGATGGTGGTGTAGATATTTCCATGTTTATACAGATAGCGGTGTAGTTATTTCCATGTTTATATAGATAGCGGTCTAGATATTTCCATGTATATACACATGGCTGTGTAGATATTTCCATGTTTATACAGATGGCGGTGTAGATATTTCCATGTTTATAGAGACCGCAGTGTAGATATTTCCATGTTTATAGAGATAGCTGTGTAGATATTTCCATGTTTGTACAGATGGCGGTGTTGATGTTTCCATCTATACACAGATTGCCGTGTAGGTATTCCCATGTGTATACAGATGGCGTTGAAGATATTTCCATGTTTATACAGATGGCGGTGTAGATATTTACATGTTTATATAGATGGTGGTGTAGATATTACCATGTTTATACAGGTAGCGGTGTAGATATTTCCATGTTTATAAAGACTGTGGTGAAGATATTTCCATGTTTATACAGATCGCGGTGTAGATATTTCCATGTTTATACAGATCGCGGTGTAGATATTTCCAAGTTTATACAGATAGCGGTGTAGATATTTCCATGTTTATACAGATAGCGGTGTAGATATTTCCATGTTTATACAGATCGCGGTGTAAATATTTCCATGTTTATACAGACCACGGTGTAGATATTTCCATGTTTATAGAGATAGCGGTGTAGATATTTCCATGTTTATACAGACCGTGGTGTAGATATTTCCATGGTTATACAGATAGCGGTGTAGATATTTCCATGTTTGTACTGATGGCGGTGTTGATATTTACATCTATACACAGATGACCGTGTAGATATTTCCATGTTTATACAGATGGCGTCGCAGATATTTCCATGGATATGTAGATGGTGGTGTAGATATTTCCATGTTTATACAGATAGCGGTGTAGTTATTTCCATGTTTATATAGATAGCGGTGTAGATATTTCCATGTATATACACATGGCTGTGTAGATATTTCCATGTTTATACAGATGGCGGTGTAGATATTTCCATGTTTATACTGATAACTTTGTAAGTATTTCCATGTTTATACAGATGGTGGTGTAGATATTTCGATGTTTATAGAGAAATCAGTTAAGTTATTTCCATGTTTCTACAGATAGCGTTGTAGATGTTTCCATGTTTATACAGATCACGGTGTAGATATTTGCTTGTTTATACAAATAGCGGTGTAGTTATTTCCATGTTTATACAGATAGCGGTGTGGATATTTCCATGTTTTTACAGATAGGTTTGTAGATATTTCCATGTTTATAGAGATGGCGGTGTAGATATTTCCATGTTTATACAGATCACGGTGTAGATATTTGCTTGTTTATACAAATAGCGGTGTAGTTATTTCCATGTTTATACAGATAGCGGTGTAGATATTTCCATGTATATACAGATGGCTGTGTAGATATTTCCATGTTTATACCGATGGCTGTGTAGATATTTCCATGTTTATACAGATGACTTTGTAGGTATTTCCATGTTTATACAGATGGCGGTGTAGATATTTCCATGTTTATATAGATGGTGGTGTAGATATTACCCTGTTCATACAGGTAGCGGTGTAGATATTTCCATGTTTATAGAGATAGCATTGTAGATATTTACATGTTTATACAGATGGCTGTGTAGATATTTCCATGGGTATACAGATGGCATTGTAGATATTTCCATGTTTATACAGATGACTGTATAAGTATTTCCATGTTTTTACAGATGGCAGTGCAGATATTTCCATGTTTATAGAGATAGCGGTGTAGATATCTCCATGTTTCTACAGATGACGGTGTTGATATTTCCATCTATACACAGATGGCCGTGTAGATATTTCCATGTTTATACAGATGGCGGCGTAGACATTTCCATGGACATGCAGATGGCGGTGTAGATATTTCCATGTTTAAACAGATAGCGTTGTAGGTATTTCCATGTTTACACAGATAGTGGTGTAGATATTTCCGTGTTTATACACATGGCAGAGTAGATACTTCCATCTTTATGGAGATGGCAGTGTAGATATTTTCATGTTTATAGAGATGGTGGTGTAGATATTTCCATATTTATAGAGATAGCGGTGTAGATATTTCCATCTTTCCACAGATGGCAGTGTAGATATTTCCATGTTTATACAGATGGCGGTGTAGATATTTCCTTATTTATAGAGATGTCTGTGTAGATATTTCCATGTGTATACAGATGGTATTGTAGGTATTTCCATGTTTATACAGATGGCTGTGTAGATATTTCCATGTTTATACAGATGGCGGTGTAGATATTTCCTTATTTATAGAGATGTCTGTGTAGATATTTCCATGTGTATACAGATGGTATTGTAGGTATTTCCATGTTTATACAGATGGTGGTGAAGATATTTCCATGTTTATTCAGATGACTGTGTAGATATTTCCATGTTTTTACAGATGGCAGTGTAGATATTTCAATGTTTATAGAGATGGCGCTGTAGATATTTCCATGCTTATACAGATAACCCTGGAGATATTTCCATGTTTATACAGACAGCAGTGGAGATATTTCCATGTTTATACACATAGCGGTGTACATAATTCCATGATTATAGAGACAGCGGTGTAGGTATTTCCTTGTTTATACAGATAGCGGTGCAGATATTTCCATGTTTACACAGATGCCTATGCAGATATTTCCATATTTATACAGAGGGCTTTGTAGATATTTCTATGTTTATACACATGGCAGTGTAGATATTTAAATATTCCTACACATGACTGTGAAGGTATTTCCATGTTTATACAGATGTCTTTGTAGATATTTCCATGTTTATAGAGATAGCAGTGCAGATATATCCATGTTTATACAGATAGCGGTGTATATATTTCCATGTTTACACAGATCATACTGTAGATATTATCATGTTTATACAGATACCGGTGTAGAAATTTCCATGTTTATACAGACTGCATTGTAGATATTTCCATGTTTATAGAGATAGCAGTGTAGATATTTCCATGATTGTACAGATGGCGGTGTTGATGTTTCCATCTATACACAGATTGCCGTGTAGGTATTTCCATATGTATTCAGATGGCATTGAAGATATTTCCATGTTTATACAGATGGTGGTGTAGATATTTCCATGTTTACACAGATGACTGTATAGGTATTTCCATGTTTATACAGATGGCGGTGTAGATATTTCCATGTTTATAGAGATAGCGGTGTAGATATTTCCATGTTTATACAGATCGCGGTGTAGATATTTCCATGTTTATACAGATCGCGGTGTAGATATTTCCATGTTTATACAGATAGCGGTGTAGATATTTCCATGTGTTTTCAGATAGCGGTGTAGATAGTTGCATGTTTACACAGATTGCGGTGTAGATATTTACATCTTTCTACAGATGGCATTGTAGATATTTCCATGTTTATACAGATGGCGGTGTAGATATTTCCATGTTTATATAGATGGTGGTGTAGATATTACCATGTTCATACAGGTAGCGGTGTAGATATTTCCATGTTTATACAGATTGTGGTGAAGATATTTCCATGTTTATACAGATCGCGGTGTAGATATTTCCGTTTTTATACAGATCGCAGTGTAGATATTTCCATGTTTATACAGATAGCGGTGTAGATATTTCCATGTTTATAGAGATAGCAGTGTAGATATTTACATGTTTATACAGATGGCTGTGTAGATATTTCCATGTGTATACAGATGGCATTGTAGATATTTCCATGTTTATACAGATGACTGTATACGTATTTCCATGTTTTTACAGATGGCAGTGCAGATATTTCCATGTTTATAGAGATAGCGGTGTAGATATTTCCATGTTTCTACAGATGGCGGTGTTGATTTTTCCATCTATACACAGATGGCCGTGTAGATATTTCCATGTTTATACAGATGGCGGCGTAGATATTTCCATGGACATGCAGATGGCGGTGTAGATATTTCCATGTTTAAACAGATAGCGGTGTAGATATTTCCATGTTTACACAGATAGTGGTGTAGATATTTCCGTGTTTATACACATGGCAGAGTAGATACTTCCATCTTTATGGAGATGGCAGTGTAGATATTTTCATGTTTATGGAGATGGCAGTGTAGATATTTTCATGTTTATAGAGATGGCGGTGTAGATATTTCCATATTTATAGAGATAGCGGTGTAGATATTTCCATCTTTCTACAGATGGCAGTGGAGATATTTCCATGTTTATACAGATGGCGGTGGAGATATTTCCATAGTTATAGAGATGTCTGTGTAGATATTTCCATATGTATACAGATGGTATTGTAGGTATTTCCATGTTTATACAGATGGCTGTGTAGATATTTCCATGTGTATACAGATGGTATGGTAGGTATTTCCATGTTTATACAGATGGTGGTGAAGCTATTTCCATGTTTATTAAGATGACTGTGTAGATATTTCCATGTTTTTACAGATGGCAGTGTAGATATTTCAATGTTTATAGAGATGGCGCTGTAGATATTTCCATGTTTATACAGATAACGGTGGAGATATTTCCATGTTTATACAGAGGGCAGTGGAGATATTTCCATGTTTATACACATAGCGGTGTACATAATTCCATGATTATAGAGACAGCGGTGTAGGTATTTCCATGTTTATACAGATAGCGGTGCAGATATTTCCATGTTTACACAGATGCCTATGCAGATATTTCCATATTTATACAGAGGGCTTTGTAGATATTTCTATGTTTATACAGATGGCAGTGTAGATATTTAAATATTCCTACACATGACTGTGAAGGTATTTCCATGTTTATACAGATGTCTTTGTAGATATTTCCATGTTTATAGAGATAGCAGTGCAGATATTTCCATGTTTATACAGATAGCGGTGTATATATTTCCATGTTTACACAGATCATAGTGTAGATATTATCATGTTTATACAGATACCGGTGTAGAAATTTCCATGTTTATACAGACTGCATTGTAGATATTTCCATGTTTATAGAGATAGCAGTGTAGATATTTCCATGATTGTACAGATGGCGGTGTTGATGTTTCCATCTATACACAGATTGCCGTGTAGGTATTTCCATATGTATTCAGATGGCATTGAAGATATTTCCATGTTTATACAGATGGTGGTGTAGATATTTCCATGTTTACACAGACGACTGTATAGGTATTACCATGTTTATACAGATGGCGGTGTAGATATTTCCATGTTTATAGAGATAGCGGTGTAGATATTTCCATGTTTATACAGATCGCGGTGTAGATATTTCCATGTTTATACAGATCGCGGTGTAGATATTTCCATGTTTATACAGATAGCGGTGTAGATATTTCCATGTGTTTTCAGATAGCGGTGTAGATAGTTCCATGTTTACACAGATTGCGGTGTAGATATTTACATCTTTCTACAGATGGCATTGTAGATATTTCCATGTTTATACAGATGGCGATGTAGATATTTCCATGTTTATATAGATGGTGGTGTAGATATTACCATGTTCATACAGGTAGCGGTGTAGATATTTCCATGTTTATACAGATTGTGGTGAAGATATTTCCATGTTTATACAGATCGCGGTGTAGATATTTCCGTGTTTATACAGATCGTGGTGTAGATATTTCCATGTTTATACATATAGCGGTGTAGATATTTCCATGTTTATAGAGATAGCAGTATAGATATTTATATGTTTATACAGATGGCTGTGTAGATATTTCCATGTGTATACAGATGGCATTGTAGATATTTCCATGTTTATACAGATGACTGTATACGTATTTCCATGTTTTTACAGATGGCAGTGCAGATATTTCCATGTTTATAGAGATAACGGTGTAGATATTTCCATGTTTCTACAGATGGCGGTGTTGATTTTTCCATCTATACACAGATGGCCGTGTAGATATTTTCATGTTTATACAGATGGCGGCGTAGATATTTCCATGGACATGCAGATGGCGGTGTAGATATTTCCATGTTTAAACAGATAGCGGTGTAGATATTTCCATGTTTACACAGATAGTGGTGTTGATATTTCCGTGTTTATACACATGGCAGAGTAGATACTTCCATCTTTATGGAGATGGCAGTGTAGATATTTTCATGTTTATGGAGATTGCAGTGTAGATATTTTCATGTTTATAGAGATGGCGGTGTAGATATTTCCATATTTATAGAGATAGCGGTGTAGATATTTCCATCTTTCTACAGATGGCAGTGGAGATATTTCCATGTTTATACAGATGGCGGTGTAGATATTTCCATATTTATAGAGATGTCTGTGTAGATATTTCCATGTGTATACAGATGGTATTGTAGGTAATTCTATGTTTATACAGATGGCTGTGTAGATATTTCCATGTGTATACAGATGGTATGGTAGGTATTTCCATGTTTATACAGATGGTGGTGAAGCTATTTCCATGTTTATTAAGATGACTGTGTAGATATTTCCATGTTTTTACAGATGGCAGTGTAGATATTTCAGTGTTTATAGAGATGGCGCTGTAGATATTTCCATGTTTATACAGATAACGGTGGAGATATTTCCTTGTTTATACAGAGAGCTGTGGAGATATTTCCATGTTTATACACATAGCGGTGTACATATTTCCATGATTATAGAGACAGCGGTGTAGGTATTTCCATGTTTATACAGATAGCGGTGCAGATATTTCCATGTTTACACAGATGCCTATGCAGATATTGCCATATTTATACAGAGGGCTTTGTAGATATTTCTATGTTTATACAGATGGCAGTGGAGATATTTAAATATTCCTACACATGACTGTGTAGGTATTTCCATGTTTATACAGAAGTCTTTGTAGATATTTCCATGTTTATAGAGATAGCAGTGCAGATATTTCCATGTTTATACAGATAGCGGTGTATATATTTCCATGTTTACACATATCATGGTGTATATATTATCATGTTTATACAGATACCGGTGTAGAAATTTCCATGTTTATACAGACCGCATTGTAGATATTTCCATGTTTATACAGATAGCAGTGTAGATATTTCCATGTTTGTACAGATGGCGGTGTTGATGTTTCCATCTATACACAGATTGCCGTGTAGGTATTTCCATATGTATTCAGATGGCATTGAAGATATTTTCATGTTTATACAGATGGTGGTGTTGATATTTCCATGTTTACACAGATGACTGTATAGGTATTTCCATGTTTATACAGATGGCGGTGTAGATATTAACATGTTTATACAGATAGCGGTGTAGATATTTCCATGTTTATACAGATCGCGGTGTAGATATTTCCATGTTTATACAGATCGCGGTGTAGATATTTCCATGTTTATACAGATAGCGGTGTAGATATTTCCATGTGTTTTCAGATAGCGGTGTAGATAGTTCCATGTTTACACAGATTGCGGTGTAGATATTTCCATCTTTCTACAGATGGCATTGTAGATATTTCCATGTTTATACAGATGGCGGTGTAGATATTTCCATGTTTATATAGATGGTGGTGTAGATATTACCATGTTCATACAGGTAGCGGTGTAGATATTTCCATGTTTATACAGATTCTGGTGAAGATATTTCCATGTTTATACAGATCGCGATGTAGATATTTCCGTGTTTGTACAGATCGCGGTGTAGATATTTCCATGTTTATACAGATAGCGGTGTAGATATTTCCATGTTTATAGAGATAGCAGTGTAGATATTTACATGTTTATACAGATGGCTATGTAGATATTTCCATGTGTATACAGATGGCATTGTAGATATTTCCATGTTTATACAGATGACTGTATACGAATTTCCATGTTTTACAGATGGCAGTGCAGATATTTCCATGTTTACAGAGATAGCGGTGTAGATATTTCCATGTTTCTACAGATGGCGGTGTTGATATTTCCATCTATACAAAGTTGGCCGTGTAGATATTTGCATGTTTATACAAATGGCGGCGTAGATATTTCCATGGACATGCAGATGGCGGTGTAGATATTTCCATGTTTACACAGATAGTGGTGTAGAGATTTCCGTGTTTACATCATGGCAGAGTAGATACTTCCATCATTATGGAGATGGCAGTGTAGATATTTTCATGTTTATGGAGATGGCAGTGTATATGTTTTCATGTTTATAGAGATGGCGGTGTAGATATTTCCATATTTATAGAGATAGCGGTGTAGATATTTCCATCTTTCTACAGATGGCAGTGGAGATATTTCCATGTTTATACAGATGGCGGTGTAGATATTTCCATATTTATAGAGATGTCTGTGTAGATATTTCCATGTGTATACAGATGGTATTGTAGGTATTTCTATGTTTATACAGATGGCTGTGTAGATATTTCCATGTGTATACAGATGTTATTGTAGGTATTTCCATGTTTATACAGATGGTGGTGAAGCTATTTCCATGTTTATTCAGATGACTGTGTAGATATTTCCATGTTTTTACAGATGGCAGTGTAGATATTTCAATGTTTATAGAGATGGCGCTGTAGATATTTCCATGTTTATACAGATAACGGTGGAGATATTTCCATGTTTATACAGAGAGCAGTGGAGATATTTCCATGTTTATACACATAGCGTTGTACATATTTCCAGGATTATAGAGACAGCGGTGTAGGTATTTCCATTTTTACACAGATGACTGTATAGGTATTTCCATGTTTATACAGATGGCAGTGTAGATATTTCCATGTTTATAGAGATAGCTGTGTAGATATTTCCATGTTTATACAGATAGCGGTGTAGATATTTCCATGTGTTTACAGATAGCGGTGTAGATAGTTCCATGTTTACACAGATTGCGGTGTAGATATTTCCACCTTTCTACAGATGGCGGTGTAGATATTTCCATGTTTATACAGATGGCGGTGTAGATATTTCCATGTTTATATAGATGGTTGTGTAGATATTGCCATGTTTATACAGGTAGCGGTGTAGATATTTCCATGTTTATACAGATCGTGGTGAAGATATTTCCATCTTTATACAGATCGCGGTGTAGATATTTCCATGTTTATACAGATCGCCTTGTAGATATTTCCATGTTTATACAGATAGCGGTGTAGATATTTCCATGTTTATACAGATAGCGGTGTAGATATTTCCATATTTATACAGATAACGGTGTAGAAATTTCCATGTTTATACAGATAGCGGTGAAAATATTTCCATCTTTATACAGATCACGGTGTAGATATTTACATGTTTATAGAGATAGCGGTGTAGATATTTCCATGTTTATACAGATAGCTGTGTAGATATTTCCATGTTTATACAGATAGCGGTGTAGGTATTTCCATGTTTATACACACCGCGGTTTAGATATTTCCATGGTTATACAGCTATCGGTGCAGATATTTCCATGTTTCTTCAGATGGCGGTGTTGATATTTCCATCTATACACAGATGACCGTGTAGATATTTCCACGTTTATACAGATGGCGGTGCAGATATTTCCATGGATATGTAGATGGTAGTGTAGATATTTCCATGTTTATACAGATAGCGGTGTAGATATTTCCATGTATATACAGATCGAGGTGAAAATATTTCCATGTTTATACAGATCACGTTGTAGATATTTCCATGTTTATACAGTTCGCGGTGTTGATATTTCCATGTTTATACAGATAGCGGTGTAGATATTTCCATGTTTATACAGATAGCGGTGTAGATATTTCCATGTTTGTAGAGATAGCGGTGTAAGTATATCCATGTTTATAGACATAGCGGTGTAGATATTTCCATGTTTATATAGATGGCGTTGTAGATATTTCCATGTTTATACCGATAGCGGTGTTGGTATTTCCACGTTTATACAGATAGCGATGTAGATATTTCCATGTTTATACAGCTCGCGGTGCAGATATTTATATCTTTATACAGATGGCATTGTAGATATTTCCTTGTTCACACAGATGGCGGTGTAGTTGTTTCCATGTTTATAGAGATGGCATAGTAGTTAGTTCCATATTTATGGAGATGACAGTGTAGATATTTTCATGTTTATAGAGATAGCGGTGTAGATATTTCCATGTTTATAGAGATAGCAGTGTAGGTATTTACATGCTTATACAGATGGCTGTTTAGATAATTCCATGTGTATACAGATGGCATTGTAGATATTTCCATGTTAATACAGATGACTGTATAGGTATTTCCATGTTTTTACAGATGGCAGTGCAGATATTTCCATGTTTATAGAGATAGCGGTGTAGATATTTCCATGTTTGTACAGATGGCGGTGTTGATATTTCCATCTATACACAGATGGCAGTGTAGATATTTCCATGTTTATACAGATGGTGGCGTAGATGTTTCCATGGACATGCAGATGTAGGTGTAGATATTTCCATGTTTATACAGGTAGCGGTGTAGATATTTCCATGTTTACACAGATGGTGGTGTAGATATTTCCGTGTATATACACATGGCGGAGTAGATACTTCCATCTTTATGGAGATGGCATTGTAGATATTTTCATGTTTATAGAGATGGCGGTGTAGATATTTCCATATTTATAGAGATAGCGGTGTAGATATTTCCATCTTTCTACAGATGGCAGTGCAGATATTTCCATGTTTATACAGATGGCCGTGTAGTTATTTCCACATTGATACAGATGTCTGTGTACATATTTCCATGTGTATACAGATGGTATTGTAGGTATTTCCATGTTTATACAGATGGTGGTGTAGATATTCCATGCTTATACAGTTTGCGGTGTAGATATTTCCATGTTTTTACAGATGGCAGTGTAGATATTTCAATGTTTATAGAGATGGCCCTGTTGATATTTCCATGTTTATACAGATAACGGTGGAGATATTTCCATGTTTATACAGAGAGCAGTGGAGATATTTCCATGTTTATACACATAGCGGTGTACATATTTCCATGTTTATAGAGACAGCATTTAGGTATTTCCATGTTTATAGAGATAGCGGTGCTGATATTTCCATGTTTACACAGATGCCTATGCAGATATTTCCATATTTATACAGAGGGCTTTGTAGATATTTCTATGTTTATACAGACGGCAGTGTAGATATTTAAATATTCCTACACATGACTGTGTAGGCATTTCCATGTTTATACAGATGTCTTTGTAGATGTTTCCATGTTTATAGAGATAGCGGTGCAGATATTTCCATGTTTATACAGATATCGGTGTATATATTTCCATGTTTACACAGATCATGGTGTAGATATTTCCATGTTTATACAGATACCGGTGTAGATATTTCCATGTTTATACAGACCGCAGTGTAGATATTTCCATATTTATAGAGATAGCAGTGTAGATATTTCCATGTTTGTACAGATGGCGGTGTTGATGTTTCCATCTATACACAGATTGCAGTGTACGTATTTCCATGTTTATTCTGATGGCATTGAAGATATTTCCATGTTTATACAGATGGTGGTGTAGATATTTCCATGTTTACACAGATGACTGTATAGGTATTTCCATGTTTATACAGATGGCAGTGTAGATATTTCCATGTTTATAGAGATAGCTGTGTAGATATTTCCATGTTTATACAGATAGCGGTGTAGATAGTTCCATGTTTACACAGATTGCGGTGTAGATATTTCCATCTTTCTTCAGATGGCATTGTAGATATTTCCATGTTTATACAGATGGTGGTGTAGATTTTACCATGTTTATACTGACAGCGGTGTAAATATTACCATGTTTATACAGATCACGGTGTAGATATTTCCATGTTTATAGAGATAGCGGTGTAGATATTTCCATGTTTATAAAGATAGCGGTGTAGATATTTCCATTTTTATACAGACCGCGGTGTAGATATTTCCAAGGTTATACAGATAGCGGTGTAGACATTTCCATGTTTATACAGATAGCAGTGTAGATATTTCCATATTTATACAGATAACGGTGTAGAAATTTCCATGTTTATACAGATAGCGGTGTAAATATTTCCATGTTTATTCAGATCTCGGTGTAGATATTTACATGTTTATAGAGATAGCGGTGTAGATATTTCCATGTTTATACAGATAGCGGTGTAGATATTTCTATGTTTATACAGATAACGGTGTAGATATTTCCATGTTTATACAGACCGCGGTGTAGATATTTCCATGGTTATACAGATAGCGGTGCAGATATTTCCATGTTTGTACAGATGGCGGTGTTGATATTTCCACCTATACACAGATGACCGTGTAGATATTTCCATGTTTATACAGATGGCGGCGCAGATATTTCCATGGATATGTAGATGGTAGTGTAGATATTTCCATGTTTATACAAATAGCGGTGTAGATATTTCCATGTATATACAGATCGTGGTGAAGATGTTTCCATGTTTATACAGATCGCGGTGTAGATATTTCCATGTTTATTCAGATCGCGGTGTTGATATTTCCATGTTTATACAGATAGCGGTGTAGATATTTCCATGTTTATACAGATAGCGGTGTAGATATTTCCATGTTTATATAGATGGCGTTGTAGATATTTCCATGTTTATACCGATAGCGGTGTTGGTATTTCCACGTTTATACAGATAGCGATGTAGATATTTCCATGTTTATACAGCTCGCGGTACAGATATTTATATCTTTATACAGATGGCATTGTAGATATTTCCTTGTTCACGCAGATGGCGGTGTATATGTTTCCATGTTTATACAGATGGCGGAGTAGTTAGTTTCATATTTATGGAGATGGCAGTGTAGATATTTTCATGTTTATAGAGATGGCGGTGTAGATATTTCCATGTTTATAGAGATAGCAGTGTAGGTATTTACATGCTTATACAGATGGCTGTTTAGATATTTCCATGTGTATACAGATGGCATTGTAGATATTTCCATGTTTATACAGATGACAGTATAGGTATTTCCAGGTTTTTACAGATGGCAGTGCAGATATTTCCATGTTTATAGAGATAGCGGTGTAGATATTTCCATGTTTGTACAGATGGCGGTGTTGATATTTCCATCTATACACAGATGGCAGTGTGGATATATCCATGTTTATACAGATGGTGGCGTAGATATTTCCATAGACATGCAGATGGAGGTGTAGATATTTCCATGTTTATACACGTAGCGGTGTAGATATTTCCATGTTTACACAGATGGTGGTGTAGATATTTCCGTGTATATACACATGGCGGAGTAGATACTTCCATCTTTATGGAGATGGCAGTGTAGATATTTTCATGTTTATAGAGATGGCGGTGTAGATATTTGAATATTTATAGAGATAGCGGTGTAGATATTCCCATCTTTCTACAGATGGCAGTGTAGATATTTCCATGTTTATACAGATGGCCGTGTAGTTATTTCCATATTTATACAGATGTCTGTGTACATATTTCCATGTGTATACAGATGGTATTGTAGGTATTTCCATGTTTATACAGATGGTGGTGTAGATATTTCCATGCTTATACAGTTGGCGGTGTAGATATTTCCATGTTTTTACAGATGGCAGTGTAGATATTTCAATGTTTATAGAGATGGCCCTGTAGATATTTCCATGTTTATACAGATAACGGTGGAGATATTTCCATGTTTATACAGAGAGCAGTGGAGATATTTCCATGTTTACACAGATGCCTATGCAGATATTTCCATATTTATACAGAGGGTTTTGTAGATATTTCAATGTTTATACAGATGGCAGTGTAGATATTTAAATATTCCTACACATGACTGTGTAGGTATTTCCATGTTTATACAGATGTCTTTGTAGATAATTCCATGTTTATAGAGATAGCGGTGCAGATATTTCCATGTTTATACAGCTAGCGGTGTATATATATCCATGTTTACACAGATCATGGTGTAGATATTTCCATGTTTATACAGATGCCGGTGTAGATATTTCCATGTTTATACAGACCGCAGTGTAGATATTTCCATGTTTATACAGATGGCTGTGTAGATATTTCCATGTGTATACAGATAACTTTGTAAGTATTTCCATGTTTATACAGATGGCGGTGTAGATATTTCGATGTTTATAGAGATAACAGTGGAGATATTTCCATGTTTATACAGACAGCGTTGTAGATGTTTCCATGTTTATATTGATCGTGGTGTAGATATTTCCATGTTTATAGAGATGGCGGTGTAGATATTTCCATGTTCATAGAGATAACGGTGTTGATTTTTCCATGTTTATAGAGATAGCGTTGTGGATATTTCCATGTTTATACTGATAGGTGTGTAGATATTTCCATGTTTATAGAAATGGCGTTGTAGATATTTCCATGTTTATACAGATCACGGTGTAGATATTTGCTTGTTTATACAAATAGCGGTGTAGTTATTTCCAGGTTTATACAGATAGCGGTGTAGATATTTCCATGTATATACAGATGGCTGTGTAGATATTTCCATGTTTATACCGATGGCTGTGTAGATATTTCCATGTTTATACAGATGACTTTGTAGGTATTTCCATGTTTATACAGATGGCGGTGTAGATATTTCCGTGTTTATAGAGAGAGCTGTGTAGATATTTCCATGTTTATACAGATAGCGGTGTAGATATTTCCATGTTTATACAGATCGCGGTGTAGATATTTCCATATTTATACAGATCGCGGTGTAGATATTTCCATGTTGATACAGATCGCTGTGTAGATATTTCCATGTTTATACAGATAGCGGTGTAGATATTTCCATGTTTTTACAGATATCGGTGTAGATATTTCCATGTTTTCACAGATTGCGGGGTAGATATTTCCATCTATCTACAGCTGGCATTGTAGATATTTCCATGTTTATATAGATGGCGGTGTAGATATTTCCATGTTTATATAGATGGTGGTGTAGATATTATCATGTTTATACAGATAGAGGTGAAGATATTGCCATGTATATACAGATCGTGGTGAAGATATTTCCATGTTTATACAGATGGCTGTGTAGATATTTCCATGTGTATACAGATGGCATTGTAGATATTTCCATGTTTATACAGATGACTGTATACGTATTTCCATGTTTTTACAGATGGCAGTGCAGATATTTCCATGTTTATAGAAATATCGGTGTAGATATTTCCTTGTTTCTACAGATGGCGGTGTTGATATTTCCATCTATACACCGATGGCCGTGTAGATATTTCCATGTTTATACAGATGGCGGCGTAGATATTTCCATGGACATGCAGATGGCGGTGTAGATATTTCCATGTTTAAACAGTTAGTGGTGTAGATATTTCCGTGTTTATACACATGGCAGAGTAGATACTTCCATCTTTATGGAGATGGCAGTGTAGATATTTTCATGTTTATAGAGTTGGCGGTGTAGATATTTCCATATTTATAGAGATAGCGGTGTAGATATTTCCGTCTTTCTACAGATGGCATTGTAGATATTTCCATGTTTATACAGATGGCGTTGTAGATATTTCCATGTTTATACCGATAGATATGTTGGTATTTCCACGTTTATAGAGATAGCCATGTAGATATTTCCATGTTTATACAGCTCGCGGTGCAGATATTTATATCTTTATACAGATGGCATTGGAGATATTTCCTTGTTCACACAGATGGCGGTGTAGATGTTTCCATATTTATACAGATGGCGGAGTAGATAGTTCCATATTTATGGAGATGGCAGTGTAGTTATTTTCATGTTTATAGAGATGGCGGTGTAGATATTTCCATGTTTATAGAGATAGCAGTGTAGATATTTACATGCTTATACAGATGGCTGTTTAGATATTTCCATGTGTATACAGATGGCATTGTAGATATTTCCATGTTTATGCAGACGACTGTATAGGTATTTCCATGTTTTTACAGATGGCAGTGCAGTTATTTCCATGTTTATAGAGATAGCGGTGTAGATATTTCCATGTTTGTACAGATGGCGGTGTTGATATTTCCATCTATACACAGATGGCCGTTTAGATATTTCCATGTTTATACAGATGGCGGTGTAGATATTTCCATGTTTACACAGATTGTGGTGTAGATATTTCCGTGTATATACACATGGTGGAGTAGATACTTCCATCTTTATGGAGATGGCAGTGTAGATATTTTCATGTTTATAGAGATGGCGGTGTAGATATTTCCATATTTATAGAGATAGCGGTGTAGATATTTCCATCTTTCTACAGATGGCAGTGTAGATATTTCCATGTTTATACAGACGGCGGCGCAGATATTTCTATGGATATGTAGATGGCGGTGTAGATATTTCCATGTATATAGAGATAGTGGTGTAGTTATTTCAATGTTTTTATAGAGAGCGGTGTAGATATTCCCATGTATGTACACATGGCTGTGTAGATATTTCCATGTTAATACAGATGGTGGTGTAGATATTTCCATGTATACATAGATAACTTTGTAAGTATTTCCATGTTTATACAGATGGCAGTGTAGACACTTCGATGTTTATAGAGATAGCAGTGGAGATATTTCCATGTTTATACAAATAGCCATGTAGTTATTTTCATGTTTATACAGAGAACTTTGTAAGTATTTCCATGTTTCTACAGATGGCGGTGTAGATATTTCGATGTTTATAGAGATAGCAGTGGAGATATTTCCATGTTTATTCAGATAGGAGTGTAGATATTTCCATGTTTATAGAGATGGCGGTGTAGATATTTCCATGTTTATACAGATCACGGTGTAGATATTTCCTTGTTTATACAAATAGCGGTGTAGTTATTTCCATGTTTATACAGATAGCGGTGTAGATATTTCCATGTATATACAGATGGCTGTGTAGATATTTCTGTGTTTATACAGATGGCTGTGTAGATATTTCCATGTTTATACAGATGACTTTGTAGGTATTTCCATGTTTATACAGATGGCGGTGTAGATATTTCCATGTTTATACAGAGAGCTGTGTAGATATTTCCATGTTTATACAGATAGCGGTGTAGATATTTCCATGTTTATACAGATGGTCGTGTAGATATTTCCATATTTATACAGATGTCTGTGTAGATATTTCCATCTTTATACAGATGGTATTGTAGGTATTTCCATGTTTATACAGATGGTGGTGTAGATTTTCCATGTTTATTCAGATGACTGTGTAGATATTTCCATGTTTTTAGAGATGGCAGTGTAGATATTTCAATGTTTATAGAGATGGCGCTGTAGATATTTCCATGTTTAAACAGATAACGGTGGAGATATTTCCATGTTTATACAGACTGCAGTGGAGATATTTCCATGTTTATACAGATCGCGGTGTAGATATTTCCATGTTTATACAGATAGCGGTGAAGATATTTCCATGTTTATACAGATAGCGGTGTAGATAATTCCATGTTTGTAGAGATAGCGGTGTAGGTATTTCCATGTTTATAGACATAGCGGTGTAGATATTTCCATGTTTATATAGATGGCGTTGTAGATATTTCCATGTTTATACCGACAGCGGTTTTGGTATTTCCACGTTTATACAGATAGAGATGTAGATATTTCCATGTTTATACAGCTCGCGGTGCAGATATTTATATCTTTATACAGTTGGCATTGTAGATATTTCCTTGTTCACACAGATGGCGGTGTAGATGTTTCCATATTTATACAGATGGCGGAGTAGATAGTTCCATATTTATGGAGATGGCAGTGTAGTTATTTTCATGTTTATAGAGATGGCGGTGTAGATATTTCCATGTTTATAGAGATAGCAGTGTAGATATTTACATGCTTATACAGATGGCTGTTTAGATATTTCCATGTGTATACAGATGGCATTGTAGATATTTCCATGTTTATACAGACGACT
Source organism: Pan paniscus (assembly GCF_029289425.2). Taxonomy (NCBI): domain Eukaryota; kingdom Metazoa; phylum Chordata; class Mammalia; order Primates; family Hominidae; genus Pan; species Pan paniscus. The sequence continues at coordinate 1,888,304 of NC_073255.2, read as the reverse complement.
GTATAGGTATTTCCATGTTTTTACAGATGGCAGTGCAGTTATTTCCATGTTTATAGAGATAGCGGTGTAGATATTTCCATGTTTGTACAGATGGCGGTGTTGATATTTCCATCTATACACAGATGGCCGTTTAGATATTTCCATGTTTATACAGATGGCGGCGTAGATATTTCCATGGACATGCAAATGGCGGTGTAGATATTTCCATGTTTATACAGATAGCGGTGTAGATATTTCCATGTTTACACAGATTGTGGTGTAGATATTTCCGTGTATATACACATGGTGGAGTAGATACTTCCATCTTTAAGGAGATGGCAGTGTAGATATTTTCATGTTTATAGAGATGGCGGTGTAGATACTTCCATATTTATAGAGATAGCGGTGTGGATATTTCCATCTTTCTACAGATGGCAGTGTAGATATTTCCATGTTTATACAGATGGCGGCGCAGATATTTCTATGGATATGTAGATGGCGGTGTAGATATTTCCATGTATATAGAGATAGCGGTGTAGTTATTTCAATGTTTTTATAGAGAGCGGTGTAGATATTCCCATGTATGTACACATGGCTGTGTAGATATTTCCATGTTAATACAGATGGTGGTGTAGATATTTCCATGTATACATAGATAACTTTGTAAGTATTTCCATGTTTATACAGATGGCAGTGTAGACACTTCGATGTTTATAGAGATAGCAGTGGAGATATTTCCATGTTTATACAAATAGCCGTGTAGTTATTTTCATGTTTATACAGAGAACTTTGTAAGTATTTCCATGTTTCTACAGATGGCGGTGTAGATATTTCGATGTTTATAGAGATAGCAGTGGAGATATTTCCATGTTTATTCAGATAGGAGTGTAGATATTTCCATGTTTATAGAGATGGCGGTGTAGATATTTCCATGTTTATACAGATCACGGTGTAGATATTTCATTGTTTATACAAATAGCGGTGTAGTTATTTCCATGTTTATACAGATAGCGGTGTAGATATTTCCATGTATATACAGATGGCTGTGTAGATATTTCTGTGTTTATACAGATGGCTGTGTAGATATTTCCGTGTTTATACAGATGACTTTGTAGGTATTTCCATGTTTATACAGATGGCGGTGTAGATATTTCCATGTTTATACAGAGAGCTGTGTAGATATTTCCATGTTTATACAGATAGCGGTGTAGATATTTCCATGTTTATACAGATAGCGGTGTAGATATTTCCATGTTTATACAGATGGTCGTGTAGATATTTCCATATTTATACAGATGTCTGTGTAGATATTTCCATCTTTATACAGATGGTATTGTAGGTATTTCCATGTTTATACAGATGGTGGTGTAGATTTTCCATGTTTATTCTGATGACTGTGTAGACATTTCCATGTTTTTAGAGATGGCAGTGTAGATATTTCAATGTTTATAGAGATGGCGCTGTAGATATTTCCATGTTTAAACAGATAACGGTGGAGATATTTCCATGTTTGTACAGACAGCAGTGGAGATATTTCCATGTTTATACAGATCGCGGTGTAGATATTTCCATGTTTATACAGATAGCGGTGAAGATATTTCCATGTTTATACAGATAGCGGTGTAGATAATTCCATGTTTGTAGAGATAGCGGTGTAGGTATTTCCATGTTTATAGACATAGCGGTGTAGATATTTCCATGTTTATATAGATGGCGTTGTAGATATTTCCATGTTTATACCGACAGCGGTTTTGGTATTTCCACGTTTATACAGATAGAGATGTAGATATTTCCATGTTTATACAGCTCGCGCTGCAGATATTTATATCTTTATACAGATGGCATTGTAGATATTTCCTTGTTCACACAGATGGCGGTGTAGATGTTTCCATATTTATACAGATGGCGGAGTAGATAGTTCCATATTTATGGAGATGGCAGTGTAGTTATTTTCATGTTTATAGAGATGGCTGTGTAGATATTTCCATGTTTATAGAGATAGCAGTGTAGATATTTACATGCTTATACAGATGGCTGTTTAGATATTTCCATGTGTATACAGATGGCATTGTAGATATTTCCATGTTTATACAGACGACTGTATAGGTATTTCCATGTTTTTACAGATGGCAGTGCAGTTATTTCTATGTTTATAGAGATAGCGGTGTAGATATTTCCATGTTTGTACAGATGGCGGTGTTGATATTTCCATCTATACACAGATGGCCGTTTAGATATTTCCGTGTTTATACAGATGGCGGCGTAGATATTTCCATGGACATGCAAATGGCGGTGTAGATATTTCCATGTTTATACAGATAGCAGTGTAGATATTTCCATGTTTACACAGATTGTGGTGTAGATATTTCCGTGTATATACACATGGTGGAGTAGATACTTCCATCTTTAAGGAGATGGCAGTGTAGATATTTTCATGTTTATAGAGATGGCGGTGTAGATATTTCCATATTTATAGAGATAGCGGTGTAGATATTTCCATCTTTCTACAGATGGCAGTGTAGATATTTCCATGTTTATACAGATGGCGGCGCAGATATTTCTATGGATATGTAGATGGCGGTGTAGATATTTCCATGTATATAGAGATAGCGGTGTAGTTATTTCAATGTTTTTATAGAGAGCGGTGTAGATATTCCCATGTATGTACACATGGCTGTGTAGATATTTCCATGTTAATACAGATGGTGGTGTAGATATTTCCATGTATACATAGATAACTTTGTAAGTATTTCCATGTTTATACAGATGGCAGTGTAGACACTTCGATGTTTATAGAGATAGCAGTGGAGATATTTCCATGTTTATACAAATAGCCGTGTAGTTATTTTCATGTTTATACAGGGAACTTTGTAAGTATTTCCATGTTTCTACAGATGGCGGTGTAGATATTTCGATGTTTATAGAGATAGCAGTGGAGATATTTCCATGTTTATTCAGATAGGAGTGTAGATATTTCCATGTTTATAGAGATGGCGGTGTAGATATTTCCATGTTTATACAGATCACGGTGTAGATATTTCCTTGTTTATACAAATAGCGGTGTAGTTATTTCCATGTTTATACAGATAGCGGTGTAGATATTTTCATGTATATACAGATGGCTGTGTAGATATTTCTGTGTTTATACAGATGGCTGTGTAGATATTTCCATGTTTATACAGATGACTTTGTAGGTATTTCCATGTTTATACAGATGGCGGTGTAGATATTTCCATGTTTATACAGAGAGCTGTGTAGATATTTCCATGTTTATACAGATAGCGGTGTAGATATTTCCATGTTTATACAGATGGTCGTGTAGATATTTCCATATTTATACAGATGTCTGTGTAGATATTTCCATCTTTATACAGATGGTATTGTAGGTATTTCCATGTTTATACAGATGGTGGTGTAGATTTTCCATGTTTATTCAGATGACTGTGTAGATATTTCCATGTTTTTAGAGATGGCAGTGTAGATATTTCAATGTTTATAGAGATGGCGCTGTAGATATTTCCATGTTTAAACAGATAACGGTGGAGATATTTCCATGTTTATACAGACTGCAGTGGAGATATTTCCATGTTTATACAGATCGCGGTGTAGATATTTCCATGTTTATACAGATAGCGGTGAAGATATTTCCATGTTAATACAGATAGCGGTGTAGATAATTCCATGTTTGTAGAGATAGCGGTGTAGGTATTTCCATGTTTATAGACATAGCGGTGTAGATATTTCCAAGTTTATATAGATGGCATTGTAGATATTACCATGTTTATACCGACAGCGGTTTTGGTATTTCCACGTTTATACAGATAGAGATGTAGATATTTCCATGTTTATACAGCTCGCGGTGCAGATATTTATATCTTTATACAGATGGCATTGTAGATATTTCCTTGTTCACACAGATGGCGGTGTAGATGTTTCCATATTTAGACAGATGGCGGAGTAGATAGTTCCATATTTATGGAGATGGCAGTGTAGTTATTTTCATGTTTATAGAGATGGCGGTGTAGATATTTCCATGTTTATAGAGATAGCAGTGTAGATATTTACATGCTTATACAGATGGCTGTTTAGATATTTCCATGTGTATACAGATGGCATTGTAGATATTTCCATGTTTATACAGACGACTGTATAGGTATTTCCATGTTTTTACAGATGGCAGTGCAGTTATTTCCATGTTTATAGAGATAGCGGTGTAGATATTTCCATGTTTGTACAGATGGCGGTGTTGATATTTCCATCTATACACAGATGGCCGTTTAGATATTTCCATGTTTATACAGATGGCGGCGTAGATATTTCCATGGACATGCAAATGGCGGTGTAGATATTTCCATGTTTATACAGATAGGGGTGTAGATATTTCCATGTTTACACAGATTGTGGTGTAGATATTTCCATGTATATACACATGGTGGAGTAGATACTTCCATCTTTAAGGAGATGGAAGTGTAGATATTTTCATGTTTATAGAGATGGCGGTGTAGATATTTCCATATTTATAGAGATAGCGGTGTAGATATTTCCATCTTTCTACAGATGGCAGTGTAGATATTTCCATGTTTATACAGATGGCGGCGCAGATATTTCTATGGATATGTAGATGGCGGTGTAGATATTTCCATGTATATAGAGATAGCGGTGTAGTTATTTCAATGTTTTTATAGAGAGCGGTGTAGATATTCCCATGTATGTACACATGGCTGTGTAGATATTTCCATGTTAATACAGATGGTGGTGTAGATATTTCCATGTATACATAGATAACTTTGTAAGTATTTCCATGTTTATACAGATGGCAGTGTAGACACTTCGATGTTTATAGGGATAGCAGTGGAGAGATTTCCATGTTTATACAAATAGCCGTGTAGTTATTTTCATGTTTATACAGAGAACTTTGTAAGTATTTCCATGTTTCTACAGATGGCGGTGTAGATATTTCGATGTTTATAGAGATAGCTGTGGAGATATTTCCATGTTTATTCAGATAGGAGTGTAGATATTTCCATGTTTATAGAGACGGCGGTGTAGATATTTCCATGTTTAGACAGATCACGGTGTAGATATTTCCTTGTTTATACAAATAGCGGTGTAGTTATTTCCATGTTTATACAGATAGCGGTGTAGATATTTCCATGTATATACAGATGGCTGTGTAGATATTTCTGTGTTTATACAGATGGCTGTGTAGATATTTCCATGTTTATACAGATAACTTTGTAGGTATTTCCATGTTTATACAGATGGCGGTGTAGATATTTCCATGTTTATACAGAGAGCTGTGTAGATATTTCCATGTTTATTCAGATAGCGGTGTAGATATTTCCATGTTTATACAGATGGTCGTGTAGATATTTCCATATTTATACAGATGTCTGTGTAGATATTTCCATCTTTATACAGATGGTATTGTAGGAATTTCCATGTTTATAGAGATGGTGGTGTAGATTTTCCAAGTTTATTCAGATGACTGTGTGGATATTTCCATGTTTTTAGAGATGGCAGTGTGGATATTTCAATGTTTATAGAGATGGCGCTGTAGATATTTCCATGTTTAAACAGATAACGGTGGAGATATTTCCATGTTTATACAGACAGCAGTGGAGATATTTCCATGTTTATACAGATCGCGGTGTAGATATTTCCATGTTTATACAGATAGCGGTGTAGATATTTCCATGTTTATACAGATAGCGGTGTAGATAATTCCATGTTTGTAGAGATAGCGGTGTAGGTATTTCCATGTTCATAGACATAGCGGTGTAGATATTTCCATGTTTATATAGATGGCGTTGTAGATATTTCCATGTTTATACCGACAGCGGTTTTGGTATTTCCACGTTTATACAGATAGAGATGTAGATATTTCCATGTTTATACAGCTCGCGGTGCAGATATTTATATCTTTATACAGATGGCATTGTAGATATTTCCTTGTTCACACAGATGGCGGTGTAGATGTTTCCATATTTATACAGATGGCGGAGTAGATAGTTCCATATTTATGGAGATGGCAGTGTAGTTATTTTCATGTTTATAGAGATGGCGGTGTAGATATTTCCATGTTTATAGAGATAGCAGTGTAGATATTTACATGCTTATACAGATGGCTGTTTAGATATTTCCATGTGTATACAGATGGCATTGTAGATATTTCCATGTTTATACAGACGACTGTATAGGTATTTCCATGTTTTTACAGATGGCAGTGCAGTTATTTCCATGTTTATAGAGATAGCGGTGTAGATATTTCCATGTTTGTACAGATGGCGGTGTTGATATTTCCATCTATACACAGATGGCCGTTTAGATATTTCCATGTTTATACAGATGGCGGCGTAGATATTTCCATGGACATGCAAATGGCGGTGTAGATATTTCCATGTTTATACAGATAGCAGTGTAGATATTTCCATGTTTACACAGATTGTGGTGTAGATATTTCCGTGTATATACACATGGTGGAGTAGATACTTCCATCTTTAAGGAGATGGCAGTGTAGATATTTTCATGTTTATAGAGATGGCTGTGTAGATATTTCCATATTTATAGAGATAGCGGTGTAGATATTTCCATCTTTCTACAGATGGCAGTGTAGATATTTCCATGTTTATACAGATGGCGGCGCAGATATTTCTATGGATATGTAGATGGCGGTGTAGATATTTCCATGTATATAGAGATAGCGGTGTAGTTATTTCAATGTTTTTATAGAGAGCGGTGTAGATATTCCCATGTATGTACACATGGCTGTGTAGATATTTCCATGTTAATACAGATGGTGGTGTAGATATTTCCATGTATACATAGATAACTTTGTAAGTATTTCCATGTTTATACAGATGGCAGTGTAGACACTTCGATGTTTATAGAGATAGCAGTGGAGATATTTCCATGTTTATACAAATAGCCGTGTAGTTATTTTCATGTTTATACAGAGAACTTTGTAAGTATTTCCATGTTTCTACAGATGGCGGTGTAGATATTTCGATGTTTATAGAGATAGCAGTGGAGATATTTCCATGTTTATTCAGATAGGAGTGTAGATATTTCCATGTTTATAGAGATGGCGGTGTAGATATTTCCATGTTTATACAGATCACGGTGTAGATATTTCCTTGTTTATACAAATAGCGGTGTAGTTATTTCCATGTTTATACAGATAGCGTTGTAGATATTTCCATGTATATACAGATGGCTGTGTAGATATTTCTGTGTTTATACAGATGGCTGTGTAGATATTTCCATGTTTATACAGATGACTTTGTAGGTATTTCCATGTTTATACAGATGGCGGTGTAGATATTTCCATGTTTATACAGAGAGCTGTGTAGATATTTCCATGTTTATACAGATAGCAGTGTAGATATTTCCATGTTTATACAGATGGTCGTGTAGATATTTCCATGTTTTTACAGATGTCTGTGTAGATATTTCCATCTTTATACAGATGGTATTGTAGGTGTTTCCATGTTTATACAGATGGTGGTGTAGATTTTCCATGTTTATTCAGATGACTGTGTAGATATTTCCATGTTTTTAGAGATGGCAGTGTAGATATTTCAATGTTTATAGAGATGGCGCTGTAGATATTTCCATGTTTAAACAGATAACGGTGGAGATATTTCCATGTTTATACAGACAGCAGTGGAGATATTTCCATGTTTATACACATAGCGGTGTACATATTTCCATGTTTATAGAGACAGTGGTGTAGTTATTTCCATGTTTATACAGATAGCGGTGCAGATATTTCCATGTTTACACAGATGCCTATGCAGATATTTCCAAATTTATACGGAGGTCTGTGTAGATATTTCTACGTTTATACAGATGGCAGTGTAGATGTTTCCATATTCCTACACATGACTGTGTAGGTATTTCCATGTTTATACAGATGGCTTTGTAGATATTTCCATGTTTATAGAGATAGCGGTGCAGATATTTCCATGTTTATACAGATAGTGGTGTATGTATTTCCATGTTTATACAGATCGTGGTGTAGATATTTCCATGTTTATACAGATACCGGTGAAGATATTTCCATGTTTATACAGACCGCAGTGTAGATATTTCCATGTTTATAGAGATAGCAGTGTAGATATTTCCATGTTTGTACAGATGGCGGTGTTGATGTTTCCATCTATACACAGATTGCCGTGTAGGTATTTCCATGTGTATATAGATGGCATTGTAGATATTTCCATGTTTATACAGATGGTGGTGTAGATATTTCCATGTTTACACAGATGACTGTATAGGTATTTCCATGTTTATACAGATGGCGGTGTAGATATTTCCATGTTTATGGAGATAGCGGTGTAGATATTTCCATATTTATGCAGATAACGGTGTAGAAATTTTCATGTTTATACAGATAGCGGTGTAAATATTTCCATGTTTACACAGATCACGGAGTAGATATTTCCGTGTTTATAGAGATAGCGGTGTAGATATTTCCATGTTTATACAGATAGCGGTGAAGATATTTCCATGTTTATACAGACCGCGGTGTAGATATTTCCATGTTTGTAGAGATGGCGGTGTTGATATTTCCATCTATACACAGATGACTGTGTAGATATTTCCATGTTTATACAGAGGGCGGCGCAGATATTTCTATGGATATGTAGATGGCGGTGTAGATATTTCCATGTATATAGAGATAGCAGTGTAGTTATTTCAATGTTTTTATAGAGAGCGGTGTAGATATTCCCATGTATGTACACATGGCTGTGTAGATATTTCCATGTTAATACAGATGGTGGTGTAGATATTTCCATGTATATACAGATAACTTTGTCAGTATTTCCATGTTTATACAGATTGCAGTGTAGACACTTCGATGTTTATAGAGATAGCAGTGGAGATATTTCCATGTTTATGCAGATAGCTTTGTAGATATTTCCATGTTTATACTGATCGCGGTGTAGATATTTCCATGTATATAGGGATGGCGTTGTAGATATTTCCAAGTTCATAGAGATAGTGGTATTGATTTTTCCGTGTTTATAGAGATAGCGGTGTGGATATTTCCATGTTTATACAGATCGGGGTATAGATATTTCCATGTTTATGGAGATAGCGTTGTAGATATTTCCATGTTTATACAGATAGCGGTGTAGATATTTCCATGTTTACACAGATGGTGGTGTAGATATTTCCGTGTTTATACACATGGCGGAGTAGATGCTTCCATCTTTATGGAGATGGCAATGTATATATTTTCATGTTTATAGAGATGGCGGTGTAGATATTTCCATATTTATGGAGATAGCGGTGTAGATATTTCCATCTTTCTACAGATGACAGTGTAGATATTTCCATGTTTATACAGATGGCGGTGTAGACATTTCCCTATTTATACAGATGTATGTGTGGATATTTCCATGTGTATACAGATGGTATTATAGGTATTTCCATGTTTATACAGATGGTGGTGTAGATATCTCCATGTTTATTCAGATGACTGTGTAGATATTTCCATGTTTTAACAGATGGCAGTGTAGATATTTCAATGTTTATAGATATGGCGCTGTAGATATTTCCATGTTTAAACAGATAACGGTGGAGATATTTCCATGTTTATACAGACAGCATTGGAGATATTTCCATGTTTATACACATAGCGGTGTACATATTTCCATGTTTATAGAGACAGTGGTGTAGGTATTTCCATGTTTATACAGATAGCGGTGCAGATATTTCCATGTTTACACAGATGCCTATGCAGATATTTCGATATTTATACAGAGGTCTTTGTAGATATTTCTATGTTTATACAGATGGCAGTGTAGATATTTCCATGTTCCTACACATGACTGTGTAGGTATTTCCATGTTTATACAGATGGCTTTGAAGATATTTCCATGTTTATAGAGATAGCGGTGTAGATATTTCCATGTTTATACAGATAGCGGTGTATATATTTCCATGTTTATAGAGATAGCTGTGTAGATATTTCCATGTTTATACAGATAGCGGTGAAGATATTTCCATGTTTATACAGACCGCGGTGTAGGTATTTAAATGTTTGTACAGATGGCGGTGTTGATATTTCCATCTATACACAGACGACCGTGTAGAAATTTCCATGTTTATACAGATGGCGGCGCAGATATTTCTATGGATATGTAGATGGTGGTGTAGATATTTCCATGTATATAGACATAGCGATGTAGTTATTTCCATGTTTATATAGAGATCTGTGTAGATCTTCCCATGTATGTACACATGGCTGTGTAGATATTTCCATGTTTATACAGATGGCTGTGTAGATATTTCCATGTTTATACAGATAACTTTGTAAGTATTTCCATGTTTATACAGATGGCGGTGTAGATATTTTCATGTTTATAGAGATAGCAGTGGAGATATTTCCATGTTTATGCAGATAGCGGTGTAGATATTTCCATGTTTATACTGATCGCGGTGTAGATATTTCTATGTTTATAGAGATGGCGGTTTTGATATTTCCATTTTCATAGAGAAAGCGGTGTTGATTTTTCCGTGTTTATAAAGATAGCGTTGTGGATATTTCCATGTTTATACAGATAGGGGTGTAGATATTTCCATGTTTATAGAGATGGCGGTGTAGATATTTCCATGTTTATATAGATCACGGTGTAGATATTTCCATGTTTATACAGATCATGGTGTAGACATTTCCATGTTTATACAGATCGCGGTGTTGATATTACCATGTTTATAGGGATAGCAGCGCAAATATTTCCACATTTATGCAGATAGCGGTGTAGTTATTAGCATGTTTATACAGATAGCGGTGTAGATATTTCCATGTATAAACAGATGTCTGTGTATATATTTCCATGTTTAAACAGATGGCGGTGTAGATATTTCCTTGTTTATACAAATAGCGGTGTAGTTATTTCCATGTTTATACAGATAGCGGTGTAGATATTTCCATGTATATACAGATGGCTATGTAGATATTTCCATGTTTATACAGATGGCTGAGTAGATATTTCCATGTTTACACAGATGACTTTGTAGGTATTTCCATGTTTATACAGATGGTGGTGTAGGTATTTCCATGTTTATAGAGATAGATGTGTAGATATTTCCATGTTTATACAGATAGCGGTGTAGATATTTCCATGTTTACACAGATCGCGGTGTAGATATTTCCATGTTTATACAGACAGCAGTGGAGATATTTCCAGGTTTATACACATAGCGGTGTACATATTTCCATGTTTATAGAGACAGCGGTGTAGGTATTTCCATGTTTATACATTTAGCGGTGCAGATATTTCCATGTTTATACAGATGCCTATGCAGATATTTCCATATTTATACAGAGGGCTGTGTAGATATTTCCATGTTTACAGATGGCAGTGTAGATATTCCATGTTCCTACACATGACTGTGTAGGTATTTCCATGTTTATACAGATGGCTTTGTAGATATTTCCATGTTTATAGAGATAGCGGTGCAGATATTTCCATGTTTATACAGATAGCGGTGTAAATATTTCCATGTTTATACAGATCGTGTTGTAGATATTTCCATGTTTATTCAGATACCGGTATAGATATTTCCATGTTTACAGAGATAGCGGTGTAGGCATTTCCATCTTTGCACAGATTGCGGTGTACTTATTGCCAAATTTACACAGATAGCGGTGTAGATATTTCCAAGTTTACACAGATAGCTGTGTAGATATTTCCATGTTTACAGAGATAGCATTGTTGATATTTCCGTGTTTATACAGATTGCGGCGTAGTTATTTCCATGTTGATACCGATAGCGGTGCAGATATTTCCATGTTTATACAGATAGCGGTGTAATTATTTCCATGTTTATACAGATCGTGTTGTAGATATTTCCATGTTTATTCAGATACCGGTGTAGATATTTCCATGTTTACAGAGATAGCGGTGTAGGGATTTCCATCTTTGCACAGATTGCGGTGTACGTATTGCCAAATTTACACAGATAGCGGTGTAGATATTTCCAAGTTTACACAGATATCTGTGTAGATATGTCCATGTTTACAGAGATAGCATTGTCGATATTTCCATGTTTATACAGATTGCGGCGTAGTTATTTCCATGTTGATACCGATAGCGGTGTAGATATTTCCATGTTTATACAGGTAGCGGTGTAGAAATTCCCATGTTTATACAGATCGCTTTGAAGACATTTCCATCTTTCTACAGATGTCAGTGTAGATATTTCCAAGTTTATACAGATGGCAGTGTAGATATTTCCATGTTTATACAGATGTGTGTGTAGATATTTCCATGTATATGCAGATGGCGGTGTAGATATTTCCATGTTTATAGGGATGGTGGTGTAGTTATTTCTACGTTTACAGAGATAGCGGTTTAAATATTTCCATGCTTATAGAGATGGTGGTGTATTTTCATGTTTATAGAGATAGCGGTGTAGATATTTCCATGTTTATACAGATAACGGTGTTGGTATTTCCATGTTTATAGAGATAGCGGTGTAGATACTTCCATGTTTACGCAGATAGCATTGTATATATTTCCATGTTTATACAGATAGCGGTGTAGATATTTCCATGTTTATACAGAAAGCGGTGTATATATTTCCATGTTTATACAGATAGCGGTGGAGATATTTCCCTGTTTATACAGATAGCGGTGTAGAGATTTCCATCTTTATACAGATGGCAGTGTAGATATTTCCATGTTTATACCGATAGAAGTGAAGATATTTCCTTGTTTATACAGATAGTGGTGTAGATATTTCCAAGTTTATACAGATGGCGGTGTAGATACATCCATGTTTCTGAAGATGGCGGTGTAGATATTTTCATGTTTATAGAGATGGCGGTGTAGAAATTTCCATGTATATAGAGATTGCAGTGTAGATATTTCCATGTTTATAGAGATAGCGGTGTAGATATTTCCATATTTATACATATAGCGGTGTAGATATTTCCATGTTTCTACAGATGGCGGTGTAGATATTTCCTTGTTTATACAGACAGCGGTGTAGATATTTCCATGTTTATACAGGTAGCGGTGCAGATATTTCCATGTTTACAGAGATAGCGGTGTATTTATTTCCATCTTTGCACAGATTGCCGTGTAGATATTTCCATGTTTGCGCAGATAGCTGTGTAGATATTTCCAAGTTTACACAGATAGCTGTGTAGATATTTCCATGTTTACAGAGATAGCGGTGTAGATATTTCCATCTTTGCACAGATTGCGGTGTAGGTTTTGCCAAATTTACACAGATTGCGGTGTAGATATTTCCAAGTTTACATAGATATCTGTGTAGATATTTCCATGTTTACAGAGATAGCATTGTAGATATTTACATGTTTATACAGATTGCGGTGTAGTTATTTCCATGTTGATACAGATAGTGGTGTAGATATTTCCATGTTTATACAGGTTGCGGTGTAGAAATTCCCATGTTTATACAGATCGCTTTGTAGACATTTCCATATTTCTACAGATGTCAGTGTAGATATTTCCAAGTTTATACAGATGGCAGTGTAGATGTTTCCATGTTTATACAGATGTGTGTGTAGATATTTCCATGTATATGCAGATGGCGGTGTAGATATTTCCATGTTTATAGGGATGGCGGTGTATTTATTTCTATGTTTATAGAGATAGTGGTGTAAATATTTCCATGCTTATAGAGACGGTGGTGTAAGTATTTTGATGTTTATGGAGATAGCGGTGTAGATATTTCCATGTTTATACAGATAACGGTGTTGGTATTTCCGTGTTTATAGAGATAGCAGTGTAGATATTTCCATGTTTACGCAGATAGCAGTGTATATATTTCCATGTTTATACAGATAGCGGTGTAGATATTTCCATGTTTATACAGATAGCGGTGTAGATAATTCCATGTTTATTCAGAAAGCGGTGTAGATATTTCCCTCTTTATAAAGATAGCGGTGGAGATATTTCCCTGTTTATACAGATAGCATTGTAGATATTTCCATCTTTATACAGATTGCAGTGTAGATATTTCCATGTTTATACAGATAGCGGTGTAGATATTTACATGTCTGTAGAGGTAGCGGTGTAGGTATTTCCATATTTATACAGATTGCGGTGTAGATATTTCCATCTTTATACAGATGGCGGTGTAGATATTTCCATGTTTATACAGATAGAAGTGAAGATATTTCCTTGTTTATACAGATAGAGGTGTAGATATTTCCAAGCATTTACAGATGGTGGTGTAGATACATCCATGTTTCTGAAGATGGCAGTGTAGATATTTTCATGTTTATAGAGATGGCGGTGTAGAAATTTCCATGTATATAGAAATTGCAGTGTAGGTATTTCCATGTTTATAGAGATAGCAGTGTAGATATTTCCATATTTATACAGATAGCGATGTAGTTATTTCCATGTTTATACAGATTGCGGTGTTGATATTTCCATGTTTCTACAGATGGCGGTGTAGATATTTCCTTGTTTATACAGACAGCGGTGTAGATATTTCCATGTTTATACAGGTAGCGGTGTAGATATTTCCATATTTGCAGAGATAGCGGTGTATTTATTTCCATCATTGCACAGATTGCCGTGTAGATATTTTCATGTTTACGCAGATAGTTGTGTAGATATTTCCAAGTTTACACAGATAGCTGTGTAGATATTTCCGTCTTTACACACATACTGTCGTAGATATTTCCATGTTTATACAGATTGTGGTTTAGATATGTCCATGATTATACAGATAGCGGTGTAGATATTTTCATGTTTATACAGACAGCGGTGGAGATATTTCCATGTTTATAGAGACTGAGGTATAGATATTTCCATGTTTATACAGATAGCGTTGTAGATATTTCCATGTTTACAGAGATAGCAGTGTAGATATTTCCATCTTTGCACAGATTGCTGTGTAGATATTTCCATTTTTACACAGATAGCTGTGTAGATATTTCCAAGTTTACACAGATAGCTGTGTAGATATTTCCATGTTTACGCTGATAGCATTGTATATATTTCCATGTTTATACAGATAGCGGTGTAGATATTTCCATGTTTATACAGAAAGCGGAGTAGACATTTCCATGTTTATACAGATAATGGTGGAGATATTTCCCTGTTTATACAGATAGTGATGTAGATATTTCCATGTTTATACAGATAACGGTGTAGATATTTCCATGTTTATAGAGATAGCGGTGTAGATATTTCCATGTTTATACAAATGGCTGTGTAGATATTTCCATGTTTGTACAGATGGCAGTGTAGGTATTTCCATGTTTATACAGATGGCGCTGTAGATATTTCCATGTTTATACAGATGGTACTGTAGATATTTCCATGTATATACAGATAGCTGTGTAGATATTTCCATGTTTACAGAGATAGCGGTGTAGATATTTCCATCTTTGCACAGATTGCGGTGTAGGTATTGCCAAATTTACACAGATTGCGGTGTAGATATTTCCAAGTTTACACAGATAGCTGTGTAGATATTTCCATTTTTACAGAGATAGCATTGTAGATATTTCCATGTTTATACAGATTGCGGTGTAGTTATTTTCATGTTGATACAGATAGTGGTGTAGATATTTCCACGTTTATACAGGTAGCGGTGTAGAAATTCCCATGTTTATACAGATCGCTTTGTAGACATTTCCATCTTTCTACAGACGTCAGTGTAGATATTTCCAAGTTTATACAGATGGCAGTGTAGATATTTCCATGTTTATACAGATGTGTGTGTAGATATTTCCATGTATATGCAGATGGCAGTGTAGATATTTCCATGTTTATAGGGAGCGCGGTGTAGTTATTTCTATGTTTATAGAGATAGCGGTGTAAATATTTCCATGCTTATAGAGATGCTGGTGTAAGTATTTTCATGTTTACAGAGATAGCGGTGTAGATATTTCCATGTATATACAGATAACGGTGTTGTTATTACCATTTTTTTACAGATAGCGGTGCTGATATTTCCATCATTATACAGCTCTTGGTGTAGATATTTCCATGTATATACAGATAGTGGTGTAGATATTTCCATGTTTATACAGATGGCGGTGTAGATACACGCATGTATCTGACAATGGCGGTGTAGATATTTTCATGTTTATAGAAATGGAGGTGTAGATATTTCCATGTATATAGAGATAGCAGTGTAGATATTTTCATGTTTATAGAGAAAGCGGTGTAGGTATTTCCATATTTATACAGATGGCAGTGTAGATATTTCCATGTTTATACAGATATCTGTGTAGGTATTTCCATGTTTACAGAGATAGCGGTGTAGGTATTTCCATCTTTGCATAGATTGCGGTGTAAGTATTGCCAAATTTAAACAGATAGCGGTGTAGATATTTCCAAGTTTACACAGATAGCTGTGTAGATATTTCCATGTTTACAGAGATAGCATTGTACATATTTCCATGTTTATACAGATTGTGGTGTAGTTATTTCCATGTTGATACAGATAGCGGTGTAGATATTTCCATGTTTAAACAGGTAGCAGTGTAGAAATTGCCATGTTGATACAGATCACTTTGTAGTCATTTCCATCTTTTTACAGATGTCAGGGTAGATATTTCCAAGTTTATACAGACGGCAGTGTAGATATTTCCATGTTTATGCAGATGGCGGTGTAGATATTTCCATGTTTATAGAGATGGCGGTGTAGTTATTTCTAAGTTTATAGAGATAGCGGTGTAAATATCTCCAAGTTTATAGAGATGATGGTGTAAGTATTTTCATGTTTATAGAGATAGCGGTGTAGATATTTCCATGTTTATACAGATAACGGTGTTGGTATTTCCATGTTTGTACAGATAGCGGTGTAGATATTTCCATGTTTATACAGCTCGTGGTGTAGATATTTCCATCTTTATACTGAAGGCAGTGTAGATATTTCCATGTTTATACAGATAGCGGTGTAGAAATTTCCATGTCTATACAGATAGCGGTGTAGGTATTTCCATATTTATACAGATTGCGGTGTAGATATTTCCAACTTTATACAGATGGCGGTGTAGATATTTCCATGTTTATACAGATGGCAGTGAAGATATTTCCATGTTTATACAGATAGTGCTGTAGATATTTCCATGTTTATACATATGGCGGTGTAGATACATCCATGTTTCTGAAGATGGCGGTGTAGATATTTTCATGTTTATAGAGATGGCGGTGTAGATATTTCCATGTTTATACAGATGTCTGTGTAGATATTTCCATGTTTATGCAGATAGCAGTGTAGATATTTCCATGTTCATAGAGATGGTGGTATAGTTATTTCTAAGTTTATAGAGATAGCGGTGTAAATATTTCCATGTTTACAGAGATGGTGGTGTAAGTATTTTCATGTTTATAGAGATAGCGATGAAGGTATTTCCATGTTTATACAGATGGCGGTGTTGGTATTTCCATCTTTATACAGATAGCGGTGTATATATTTCCATGTCTATAGAGATAGCGGTGTAGGTATTTCCATATTTATACAGATTGCGGTGTAGATATTTCCATCTTTATACAGATGGCGGTGTAGATATTTCCATGTTTATACAGATGGCAGTGAAGATATTTCCATGTTTATACAGATAGTGGGGTAGATATTTCCATGTTAATACAGATGGCGGCGTAGATACATTCATGTTTTTGAAGATGGCGGTGTAGATATTTTCATGTTTATAGAGATGGAGGTGTAGATATTTCCATGTATATAGAGATAACAGTGTAGATATTTTCATGTTTATAGAGAAAGCGGTGTAGGTATTTCCATGTTTATAGAGATAGCGGTGTAGATATTTCCATATTTATACAGATAGCGGTGTAGGTATTTCCATGTCTATACAGATTGCGGTGTAGATATTTCCATGTTTCTACAGATGGCGGTGTAGGTATTTCCTTCTTTATACAGACAGCGGTGTAGATATTTCCAAGTTTACACAGATAGCTGTTTAGATATTTCCATGTTTACAGAGACACCGCTGTAGATATTTCCACGTTTATAGAGTTACCCATGTAGATATTTCCAAGTTTATGGAGACAGCGGTGTACATATTTGCATGTTTAAAGGGACAGAGGTGTAGATATTTCCATGTTTTTAGAGACAGCGGTGTAGATATTTTCATATTTATACAGATAGCAGTGTAGATATTTCCATGTTTATAGAGACAGCGGTGCAGATATTTCCATGTTTATACAGAAGGCACTGTAGATATTTCCATGTTTATACAGACAGTGATGTAGATATTTCTATGTTTATAGAGATAGTGGTGTAGATATTTTCATGTTTATACAGACAGCGGTGTAGTTATTTCCATGTTTATAGAGATAGCGATGTAGATAATTCTTTGTTTATAGAGATAACGGTGTTAATATTTCCATGTTTATACAGATACCGGTGTAAGTATTTCCATGTTTATAGAACTTGCGGTGTAGATATTCCCATCTTTATACAGACGGCAGTGTAGATATTTCCATGTTTATACAGATAGCAGTGTAGATATTTGCATGTTTACACAGATGGTGGTGTAGACAGTTCCATGTTAATGGAGATGACGGTGTAGATATTTTCATGTTCATAGAGATGGCAGTGTAGATATTTCAAAGTTTATAGACATAGCGGTGTAGGTATTTCCATGTGTATAGAGATAGTTGAGTAGATATTTCCATGTTTATACAGATGGCTGTGTAGATATTTCCATGTGTATACAGATGGCAGTGTAGGTATTTCCATGTTTATACATATGGCACTGTAGATATTTCCATGTTTATGCAGATGGCGGTGCAGCTATTTCCATGTTTATAGAGATAGCGGTGTAAATATTTCCATGTTTATACAGATAGCGTTGTAAATATTTCCATGTTTATAGAGATAGCAGTGTAAATATTGCCATGTTTATACAGAAAACGGTTTAAATGATTACACATTTACAGAGACAGTGGTGTAGACACTAACATGTTTACACAGAAAGTGGTGTAGATATTTCCACATTTATACTGATAGCGGTGTAGATATTTCCACGTATATAGAGATAGCGGTGTAGATATTTCCATGTTTATACAGACCACATTGTAGATATTTCCACGTTTATTCAGATAGCGGTGTAGATATATCCACGTTTGTACAGATAGTGGTGTAGATATTTCCAAGTTTATAGAGATAGCGGTGTAGATATTTCCATGTTTATAAAGACAGCGGGGTAGATATTTCCACGTTAATACTGATAGCGGTGTAGATATTTCCACATTTATACAGAGAGCGGTGTAGATATTTCCAAGTTTATACAGATAGCAGTTTAGATATTTCCATGTTTACAGACACACCGGTGTAGATATTTCCACGTTTATAGAGATAGCGGTGTAGATATTTCCATGTTTATAGAGACAGTGTTGTAGATATTTCCACGTTTATAGAGATGGCCCTGTAGATATTTCCAAGTTTATGGAGACAGCGGTGTAGATATTTGCATGTTTATGGAGACAGCGGTGTGGATATTTCCTTGTTTTTAGAGACAGCGGTGTAGATATTTCCATGTTTATCTAGATAGCAATGTATATATTTCAATGTTTATAGAGACAGCGCTGTAGATATTTCCATGTTTATACAGATGGCGCTGTAGTTATTTCCATGTTTATACAGACAGCGGTGTAGATATTTCTATGTTTATAGAGATAGCGGTGTAAATATTTCCATGTTTATACAGATAGCGGTGTAAGTATTTCCATGTTTATACAGATAGCGGTGTAAATATTTTCATGTTTATACAGATAGCGGTGTACAAATTTCCACGTTTGTAGAGAGAGCGGTGTGGATATTTCCCTGTTTATAGAGATAGCCGTGTAAATGTTTAGACGTTTAAAGAGATAGCGGTGTAGATTTTTCCACGTTTATACAGATTGCGGTGTAGATGTTTAGAGGTTTGTAGACATAACGATGTAGATATTTCCACGTCTATACAGATAGTGGTGTAGATATTTTCACATTAATACAGATAGCGGTGTAGATATTTCCAGGTTAATAGAGACAGCGGTGTAGATATTTCCATGTTTATACAGATTGCTGTGTAGATATTTCCATGTTTATACAGAAAGCGGTAAAGATATTTCCATGTTTGTACAGTCAGAGGTGAAGAAATTTCGATGTTTAAACAGACAGCTTCGTAGATATTTCCATGTTTATAGAGACAACGGTGTAGATATTTCCATGTTTTACAGATAGCGATGTAGATCTTTACATGATTATAGAGATAGCTGTGTAGATATTTCCATGTTTATAGAGATAGCATTGTAAACATTTCCATGTTTATACAGATCGCGGTGAAGATAGTTCCATGTTTATAGAGATAGCGGTGTAGATATTTCCATGTTTATACAGATCGCGATGTTGGTATTTCCATGTTTTTACAGATTGTGGTGAAGACATTTCCATGTTTATACAGATGGCGGTGTAGATATTTCCATGTTTATA
This sequence comes from Pan paniscus, assembly GCF_029289425.2. Lineage (NCBI taxonomy): Eukaryota > Metazoa > Chordata > Mammalia > Primates > Hominidae > Pan > Pan paniscus. The sequence goes on along the minus strand of NC_073255.2, from coordinate 1,867,877 downwards.
CAGATGACGGTGAAGATACTTCCATGTTTATGGAGATGGCATTGTAGATATTTACATGTTTATAGAGATGGCGGTGTAGATATTTCCATGTTTGTAGAGTTACTTGTGTAGATATTTCCATGTTTATAGAGATAGCGGTGTAGGTATTTCCATGTTTATAGAGGTAGCGGTGTAGACATTTCCGTGTTTATACAGATGGCGGTGTAGATATTCCCATCTGTATACAGTTGGCAATGTAGATATTTCCATGTTTATGCAGATAACTGTGTACATATTTCCATGTTTTTACAGGTGGCCGTGTAGATATTTTGATCTTTATAGAAATAGCGGTGGAGATATTTCCATGTTTATACAGATAGCGGTGAAGATATTTCCATGTTTATATGGATAGCGTTGTAGATATTTTCATGTTCATAGAAATAGCGGTGTAGATATTTACATGTTTATACAGATAGCGGTGAAGATATTTCCATGTTTATACAGAGAGCATTGTAGATATTTCCATGTATATACAGATAGCGGTTTAGATATTTCCATGTTTATACAGATAGTGGTTTAGGTATTTCCATATTTGTACAGATCGCAGTGTAGATATTTCCATGTTTATACAAATAGCGGTGTAGATATTTCCATGTTTCTACAGAACGCGGTGTTGATATTTCCATGTTTTTGCAGATATTGGTGTAGATATTAACATGTTTATACAGCTCGCGGTGTAGATATTTCCATGTTTATGCAGATGGCGGTGTAGATATTTCCATGTTTATACAGATGGTAGTGTAGATATTTCCATGTTTATACAGATTGCGGTTTAGATAGATACATGTTTATGGAGATGGCTGTGTAGATATTTTCATGTTTGTAGAGATGGCGGTGTAGGTATTTCCATGTTTATAGAGATAGCATTGTAGGTATTTCCATGTTTATAGAGAAAGCGGTGTAGGTATTTCCACGTTTTTAGAGAAAGCGGTGTAGATATTTCCATGTTTATACAGATGGATGTGTAGTGATTTCCATGTGTTTACAGATGGCAGTGTACATATTTCTATGTTTATACAGATGGTGTTGTTGATATTTCCATGTTTATACAGATGACTGTGTCGATATTTCCACGTTTTTACAGATGGCGGTGTAGATATTTCCATGAATATAGAGATAGCGCTGTAGATATTTCCATGTTTATAGAGATATCGGTGTAGATATATCCATGTTTATACACATAGCGGTGTAGGTATTTCCATGTTTATACAGATAGCTGTGTTGGTATTTCCATGTTCATACAGATAGCGGTGTAGCTATTTCCATGTTTGAAGAGATGGATGTGTAGATATTTCCATGTTTATACAGATGGCAGTATAGATATTTCCATGTTTATACAGATGACTGTGTAGGTATTTCCATGTTTATACAGATAGCGGTGTAGACATTTCCACGTTTGTAGAGATAGCGGTGTAGATATTTCCTTATTTATACAGATATCGGTGTAGATAATTCCATGTTTATACAGATAGCGGTGTAGATATTTCCATGTTTACACAGATAGCAGTGTAGGTATTTCCATGTTTATAGAGATAGCGGTGTAGATATTTCCATGTTTATACAGATGGAGGTGAAGATATTTCCAAGTTTATAAAGATGACTTTGTAGATATTTCCATGTTTTTACAGATGACGGTGTAGATATTTCCATGTGTATACAGAAAGCGGTGTAACTATTTCCATGTTTATACAGATAGAGTTGTAGCTATTTACATATTTGAAGAGATGGCTTTGTAGATATTTCCATGTTTATACAAATGACTGTGTAGGTATTTCCATATTTATACCGATAGCGGTGTAGACATTTCCATGTTTATAAAGATAGCGGTGTAGATAATTACATGTTTATACAGATAGCGGTGTAGTTATTTCCATGTTTACACAGATGACGGTGTTGATATTTCCATGTTTATAGGGATAGCGCTGTAGATATTTCCTTGTTCATAGAAGTAGTGGTGTAAATATTTCCATGTTTATACAGATAGCAGTGTAGATATTTCTATGTTTATACACAAAGCGGTGTAGATCTTTCCATGTTTATAGAAATTGCGGTGTAGGTATATCCATGTTTATGGAGATAGTAATGTAGATATTTCCATATTTATACAGATACTGGTGTAGAAATTTTCATGTTTATACAGATAGGGATGTTGGTATTTCCATGTTTATTCACATGGCGGTGTAGATATTTCCATGTTTATACATGTCGTGGTGTAGATATTTCCATGTTTACACAGATAGCGGTGTAGATATTTCCATGTTTATACTGATAGCGGTGTAGATATTTCCATCTTTATACAGATGACAGAGTAGATATTTCCATGTTTACACAGATAGTGGTGTAGACATTTCCATGTTTATACAGATAGCGCTATAGATATTTCCATGTTTACAATGATAGCGCTGTAGATATTTCCGTCTTTACACAGATAGCGGTGTAGATGTTTCTATGTTTATACAGATAGCAGTGTACATATTTCCATGTTTATACAGATAGCGGTTAAGTTATTTCCATGTTTATACAGATAGCGGTGTTGATATTTCCATGTTTATAGCGATAGTGGTGTAGGTAATTTCTTTCTTTTGCTGATAGCGGTGTAGTTATTTCCATGTTTACACAGATAGCGGTGTAGATATTTCCATTTTATACAGATGGCAGTGAAGGTATTTCCATGTTTATACAGATGGAATTGTAGATATTTCCATGTTTAAACAAATGGTGGTGTATATATTTCCATGTTTATACAAATGACTGTGTAGATATTTCCATTCATATACAGATGGCAGTGTAGGTATTTCCATGTTTATACAGATGGCGGTGTAGATATTTCCATGTTTTTAGAGATAGCGGTGCAGATATTTCCATGTTTACACAGATGGCGGTGTAGATATTTCCATGTTTTTAGAGATAGCGGTGCAGCTATTTCCATGTTTACACAAAAAGATGTGTAGGAATTTGCATGTTTATACAAATAGCGGTGTAGAAAATTCTATCTTTATACAGATAGTGATGTAGATATTTACATGTTCATACAGATGACAGTGTAGATATTTCTATTTTTATAGAGATTGTGGTGTAGATATTTCAATGTTTATACAGATGTCGTTGTAGATATTTTCATGTTTATACAGATGGCGGTGTAGGTATTTCCATGTTTATACAGATTGCGGTGTAGAGATTTCCATGATTACACAGATAGCGGTGTAAATATTTCCATATTTATACAGACGGCGGTGTAGATATTTCCATGTTTATACAGGTAGCGGTGTAGATAATTTCACATTTATTCAGACAGGGGTGTAGATATTTCCATGTTTATAGAGATGGTAGTGTAGATATGTCCATGTTTATACAGATGACTGTGTAGATATTTCCATGTTTATACAGATGGCAGTGTAGTTATTTCCATATTTATAGATATGGCGGTGTAGATATTTTCATGCTTATAGAGATAGCGGGTTAGATATCTCCATGTTAACACAAATATTGGTGAAGTTATTTCCATCTTCATACAGATGGCGGAAACTTAATTCCATGTTTATACAAATGGCTGTGTAGATATTTCTATGTTGATACAGATGGCGGTGTAGATATTTCCATGTTTATACAGATAGCGGTGTTGACATTTCCATGTTTCAAGAGATGGCGGTGTAGATATTTCCATGTTTATACAGATAGCGGTGTAGATATTTCCATGATTACACAGATAGCGGTGTAGGTATTTCCATGTTTATACAGGTAGCGTTGTAGATATTTCCATGTTTATAGAGATAGCGGTGTAGTTATTTCCAAGTTTATAGAGATAGCGGTGTTGATATTTCCATGTTTATAGAGATAGTGGTGTAGATTTTACCATGTATATACAGATAGCGGTGTAGGTGTTTCCATGTTTATACAGATTGCGGTGTTGATATATTCATGTTTACACAAATGGCTGTGAAGGTATATCCATGTTTATACAGATGGCCGTGTAGATATTTCCATGTTTATACAGATGCTGGTGTAGATATTTCCATGATTATAAAGAAGACTGTGTAGATATTTCCATGTTTATACATATGGCAGTGTAGATATTTCCATGTTTATACAGGTCATGGTGTAGATATTTCTATGTTTACACGGATAGCGGTGTACGTATTTCCAAGTTTATACAGATGGCAGTGTAGATATTTCCATATTTATTCAGAAGGTGGTGTAGATATTTCCATGTTTATACAGATGGCAGTGTCGTTATTTCCATGTTTATACAGATAGAGGTGGAGGTATTTCCATTTTTATACATAAGGTGGTGAACATATTTCCATGTTTATACAGATAGCGTTGTAGGTATTTCCATGTTTATACAGATAGCGGTGCAGATATTTTCATGTTTCTACAGATGGCTGTGTAGATATATCCATGTTTATATAGATGGCCGTGTAGATATTTACATGTTTATACAGATTGAGGAGTAGATATTTCCATGTTTATACAGACGACTTTGTAGGTATTTCCATGTTTATACAGATGGCGGTGTAGATATTTCCATGTTGATAGAGATGGCGGTGTAGATATTTCCATGTTTATACAGATGACGGTGTAGATATTTCCATGTTTATACAGACGGCGGTGTAGGTATTTCCAGCTTTATACTGATGGCAGTGTAGATATTTCCATGTTTATAAAGACGGCGGTGTAGATATTTCTATGTTTACAGATGGCTGTATAGATTTTTCCATGTTTATTGAGATGGCCGTGTAGACATTTCCATGTTTATACAGATGGCGGTGGAGTTATTTCCATGTTTATACAGATAGATATCTGTGTAGGTATTTCCATGTTTATAAACATAGTGGTGTAGATATACCCATGTTTATACAGATAGCCGTGGAGATATTTCCATATTTATACAGATTGCAGTGGAGATATTTCCATGTTTATACAGATGGAAGTGTTGATATTTCCAACGTTATACAGAAAGTGGTGTAGATACTTCCGTGTTTATACAGATAGCATTGTAGATGTTTCCATGTTTATACAGATAGCGGTGTAAGTATTTCCATGTTTATAGAGATAGCCGTGTAGATACTTCCATGTTTATACGGATGGCTGTGTAGATATTTAGATGTGTAAACAGATGGCAGTGTAGATATTTCCATGTTTTTGCAGATGGAGGTGTAGATATTTCCATGTTTAAACAGATGACTGTGTATATATTTCCTTGTTTTTACAGATGGCCGTGTAGATATTTCCATGTTTATACAGATTGTGGTGTGGCTATTTCCATGTTTATACAGATAGCAATGTAGATATTTCCATGTTTATAGAGATGGCTGTGTAGATATTTCCATGTTTATGCAGATGGCACTGTAGATATGTCCATGTTTATACAGATATTGGTGGAGATTTTTCCACATTTATACGGATAGCGGTGTAGAAATTTCCATGTTTATACAGATAGCGGTGGAGATATTTCCATGTTTATACAGATAGCGGTTGAGATATTTCCATGTTTATACAGATGGTGGTGTAGATATTTCCAAGTTTATACAGATAGCGGTGTAGGTATTTCCATGTTTATAGAGATTGCCGTGTAGATATTTCCATGTTTATACAGATGGCGGTGTAGTTATTTCCATTTATATACAGATAGTGGTGTAGGTATTTCCATGTTGATAGAGTTTGCCGTGTAGATATTTCCATGTTTACACAGATGGCTGTGCAGTTATTTCCATGTGTATACAGATGGCAGTGTAGATATTTCCATGTTTATACAGATGGAGGTGTAGATATTTCCATCTTTATACTGATGACTGTGTAGATATTTCCATATTTTTACAGATGGCGGTGTAGTTATTTCCATGTTTATACAGATAGCGGTGTGGATATTTCCATGTTTATACATATAGCGGTGCAGATATTTACAGGTTTATAGAGATATCGGTGGAGATATTTCTATGTTTATAGAGATAGCGATGTAGATATTTCCATGTTTATATAGATAGCAGTGCAGATATTTCCATGTTTATACAGAGAGCGGTGTAGATATTTCCATCTTTGTACAGATTGCGGTGCAGATATTTCCATCTTTACACAGATAGAGGTGTAGATATTTCCATCTTTGCGCAGATTGCGGTGTAGATATTTCCATCTTTACACAGATAGCAGTGTAGATATTTCCATGTTTATACAGACAGCGGTGTAGATATTCCATGTATATACAGATAGCGGTGTAGATATTTCCATGTTTACACAGATGGCAGTGTCGTTATTTCCATGTTTATACAGATAGCAGTGGAGATATTTCCATATTTATACATATGGTGGTGAACATATTTCCTTGTTTATACAGATGGCGGTGTAGATATTTATATGTTTACACAGATAGCGTTGTAGATATTTCCATGTTTATACAGATAGCGGTGTAAGTATTTCCATGTTTATAGAGATAGCGTTGTAGATACTTCCATATTTATACAGATGTCTGTGTAATTATTTCCATGTGTATGAAGATGGCAGTGTAGATATTTCGATATTTATGCAGATGGAAGTGTAGATAATTCCAAGTTTAAACAGATGACTGTGTATATATTTCCTTGTTTTTACAGATGGCGGTGTATATATTTCCATGTTTATACAGATTGCGGTGTGGCTATTTCCATGTTTATACAGATAGCGATGTAGATATTTCCATGTTTATATAGATGGCTGTGAAGATATTTCCATGTTTATGCAGATGGCAGTGTAGATATCTCCATGTTTATACAGATATTGGTGGAGATTTTTCCACATTTTTACGGATAGCGGTGTAGAAATTTCCATGTTTATACAGATAGCGGTGGAGATATTTCCATGTTTATACAGATAGCGGTTGAGATATTTCCATGTTTATACAGATGGTGGTGTAGATATTTCCAAGTTTATACAGATAGCGTTGTAGGTATTTCCATGTTTATAGAGATTGCCGTGTAGATATTTCCATGTTTATACAGATGGCGATGTAGTTATTTCCATGTATATACAGATAGCGTTGTAGGTATTTCCATGTTGATAGAGTTTGCCGTGTAGATATTTCCATGTTTATACAGATGGCTGTGCAGTTATTTCCATGTGTATACAGATGGCAGTGTAGATATTTCCATGTTTATACAGATGGAGGTGTAGATATTTCCATCTTTATACTGATGACTGTGTAGATATTTCCATATTTTTACATTTGGCGGTGTAGTTATTTCCATGTTTATACAGATAGCGGTGTGGCTATTTCCATGTTTATACATATAGCGGTGCAGATATTTCCAGGTTGATATAGATAGCAGTGGACACATTTCTATGCTTATAGAGATAGCGATGTAGATATTTCCAAGTTTATACAGATAGCAGTGCAGATATTTCCATGTTTTTACAGAGAGCGGTGTAGATTTTTCCAGCTTTGTACAGATTGCAGTGCAGAAGTTTCCATCTTTGCACAGATAGAGGTGTAGATATTTCCATCTTTGCGCAGATTGCGGTGTAGATATTTCCATCTTTACACAGATAGAGGTGTAGATATTTCCATCTTTGCGCAGATTGCGGTGTAGATATTTCCGTCTTTACACAGATAGCGGTGTAGATATTTCCATGTTTATACAGACAGCGGTGTAGATATTCCATGTTTACACAGATAGCGGTGTAGTTATGTCCTTGTTTATAAAGATAGCGCTGTAGGTATTTCCATGTTTATACAGATATCGGTGGAGATATTTCCATGTTTATACAGATGGTGGTGTAGATACTTCCAAGTTTACACAGATGTCGGTGCAGATATTTCCATGTTTATACAGATAGCGGTGTGGATATTGCCATGTTTATGCAGCCAGCGTTGTAGTTATTTCTATGTTTATAGAGATAGCGGTGTACATATTTCCATGTTTATACAGATGGCTGTGTAGATATTTCCATGTGTAAACAGATGGCAGTGTAGATATTTCCATGTTTATGCAGATGGAGTTGTAGATATTTCCATGTTTAAACAGATGACTGTGTATATATTTCCTTGTTATTACACATGGAGGTGTAGATATTTCCATGTTTATACAGATTGCGGTGTGGATATTTCCATGTTTATGCAGATAGCGATGTAGATATTTCCATGTTTATAGAGATGGCTGTGTAGATATTTCCATGTTTATGCAGATGGCAGTGTAGGTATGTCCATGTTTATACAGATAGTGGTGGAGATTTTTCCACATTGATACGGATAGCGGTGTAGAAATTTCCATGTTTATACAGATAGCGGTGGAGATATCTCCATGTTTATACAGACAGCGTTTGAGATGTTTCCATGTTTATACAGATGGTGTTGTAGATATTTCCAAGTTTATACAGATAGCGGTGCAGGTATTTCCATGTTTATAGAGATTGCCGTGTAGATATTTCCATGTTTATACAGATGGTGGTTTAGTTATTTCCATGTATATACAGATAGCGGTGTAGGTAATTCCATGTTTATGGAGTTTGCCGTGTAGCTATTTCCATGTTTATACTGATGGCTGTGCAGTTCTTTCCATGTGTTTTTACAGATGGCAGTTTAGGTATTTCCATGTTTACACAGATGGAGGTGTAGATATTTCCATCTTTATACTGATGACTCTGTAGATATTTCCAGATTTTTACAGATGGCGGTGCAGGTATTTCCATGTTTTACAGATAGCGGTGTGGCTATTTCCATGTTTATACATACAGCGGTGCAGATATTTCCAAGTTTATAGAGATAGCGGTGGAGGTATTTCTATGTTTATAGAGATAGCGATGTAGATAATTCCATGTTTATATAGACAGCAGTGCAGATATTTCCATGTTTATACAGAGAGCGTTGTAGATATTTCCATCTTTGTACAGATTGCGGTGCAGATATTTCCATCTTTACACAGATAGAGGTGTAGATATTTCCATCTTTGCGCAGATTGCGGTGTAGATATTTCCATCTTTACACAGATAGCAGTGTAGATATTTCCATGTTTATACAGTCAGCGGTGTAGATATTCCATGTTTATACAGATAGCGGTGTAGATATTTCCATGTTTATTCAGATGGCAGTGTCGTTATTTCCATGTTTATACAGATAGCGGTGGAGATATTTCCATATTTATACATACGGCGGTGAACATATTTCCTTGTTTATACAGATGGCGGTGTAGATATTTATATGTTTACACAGATAGCATTGTAGATATTTCCATGTTTATACAGATAGCGGTGTAGTTATTTCCATGTTTATACAGATAGCGGAGATGATATTTCCATGTGTATAGGGATGGCGGTGCAGATTTTTCCATGTTTATACAGATAGCGTTGTAGGTATTTCCATGTTTTTACAGATAGCGGTGTAGATATTTTCATGTTTCTACAGATGGCTGTGTAGATATATCCATGTTTATACAGATGGCCGTGTAGATATTTACATGTTTATACAGATCGAGGAGTAGATATTTCCATGTTTATACAGACGACTTTGTAGGTATTTCCATCTTTATACAGATGGCGGTGTAGATATTTCCATGTTTATAGAGATGGCGGTGTAGATATTTCCATGTTTATACAGATGACGGTGTAGATACTTGCATGTTTATACAGACGGCGGTGTAGATATTTCCAGCTTTATACTGGTGGCGGTGTAGATATTTCCATGTTTATAAAGACGGCGGTGTAGATATTTCTATGTTTATACAGATGCCTGTATAGATATTTCCATGTTTATTGAGATGGCCGTGTAGACATTTCCATGTTTATACAGATGGCGGTGTAGTTATTTCCATGTTTATACAGATAGATATCGGTGTAGATGTTTCAATGCTTATAAACTTAGTGGTGTAGATATTTCCATGTTTATACAGATAGCGGTGTAGATGTTACCATGTTTATACAGATAGCTGTGTGGTTATTTCCATGTTTAAACAGATAGCGGTGGAGATATTTCCATATTTATGCAGATTGCAGTGGAGATATTTCCGTGTTTATACAGACGGCAGTGTTGATATTTCCAACTTTATACAGAAAGTGGTGTAGATACTACCGTGTTTATACAGATAGCAGTGTAGATATTTTCATGTTTATACAGATAGCGGTGTAAGTATTTCCATGTTTATAGAGATAGCGGTGTAGATACTTCCATGTTTATACAGATGGCTGTGTAGATATTTCCATGTGTATGCAGATGGCAGTGTAGATATGTCCATGTTTATACAGATATTGGTGGAGATTTTTCCACATTTATACGGATAGCGGTGTAGAAATTTCCATGTTTATACAGATAGCGGTGGAGATATTTCCATGTTTAAACAGATAGCGGTTGAGATATTTCCATGTTTATACAGATGGTGGTGTAGATATTTCCAAGTTTATACAGATAGCGGTGTAGGTATTTCCATGTTTATAGAGATTGCCGTGTAGATATTTCCATGTTTATACAGATGGCGGTGTAGTTATTTCCATGTATATACAGATAGTGGTGTAGGTATTTCCATGTTGATAGAGTTTGCCGTGTAGATATTTCCATGTTTATGCAGATGGCTGTGCAGTTATTTCCATGTGTATACAGATGGCAGTGTAGATATTTCCATCTTTATACTGATGACTGTGTAGATATTTCCATATTTTTACATTTGGCGGTGTAGTTATTTCCATGTTTATACAGATAGCGGTGTGGCTATTTCCATGTTTATACATATAGCGGTGCAGATATTTCCAGGTTGATATAGATAGCAGTGGACACATTTCTATGCTTATAGAGATAGCGATGTAGATATTTCCATGTTTATACAGATAGCAGTGCAGATATTTCCATGTTTTTACAGAGAGCGGTGTAGATTTTTCCAGCTTTGTACAGATTGCAGTGCAGAAGTTTCCATCTTTGCACAGATAGAGGTGTAGATATTTCCATCTTTGCGCAGATTGCGGTGTAGATATTTCCATCTTTACACAGATAGAGGTGTAGATATTTCCATCTTTGCGCAGATTGCGGTGTAGATATTTCCGTCTTTACACAGATAGCGGTGTAGATATTTCCATGTTTATACAGACAGCGGTGTAGATATTCCATGTTTACACAGATAGCGGTGTAGTTATGTCCTTGTTTATAAAGATAGCGCTGTAGGTATTTCCATGTTTATACAGATATCGGTGGAGATATTTCCATGTTTATACAGATGGTGGTGTAGATACTTCCAAGTTTACACAGATGTCGGTGCAGATATTTCCATGTTTATACAGATAGCGGTGTGGATATTGCCATGTTTATGCAGCCAGCGTTGTAGTTATTTCTATGTTTATAGAGATAGCGGTGTACATATTTCCATGTTTATACAGATGGCTGTGTAGATATTTCCATGTGTAAACAGATGGCAGTGTAGATATTTCCATGTTTATGCAGATGGAGTTGTAGATATTTCCATGTTTAAACAGATGACTGTGTATATATTTCCTTGTTATTACACATGGAGGTGTAGATATTTCCATGTTTATACAGATTGCGGTGTGGATATTTCCATGTTTATGCAGATAGCGATGTAGATATTTCCATGTTTATAGAGATGGCTGTGTAGATATTTCCATGTTTATGCAGATGGCAGTGTAGGTATGTCCATGTTTATACAGATAGTGGTGGAGATTTTTCCACATTGATACGGATAGCGGTGTAGAAATTTCCATGTTTATACAGATAGCGGTGGAGATATCTCCATGTTTATACAGACAGCGTTTGAGATGTTTCCATGTTTATACAGATGGTGTTGTAGATATTTCCAAGTTTATACAGATAGCGGTGCAGGTATTTCCATGTTTATAGAGATTGCCGTGTAGATATTTCCATGTTTATACAGATGGTGATTTAGTTATTTCCATGTATATACAGATAGCGGTGTAGGTAATTCCATGTTTATGGAGTTTGCCGTGTAGCTATTTCCATGTTTATACTGATGGCTGTGCAGTTCTTTCCATGTGTTTTTACAGATGGCAGTTTAGGTATTTCCATGTTTACACAGATGGAGGTGTAGATATTTCCATCTTTATACTGATGACTCTGTAGATATTTCCAGATTTTTACAGATGGCGGTGCAGGTATTTCCATGTTTTACAGATAGCGGTGTGGCTATTTCCATGTTTATACATACAGCGGTGCAGATATTTCCAAGTTTATAGAGATAGCGGTGGAGGTATTTCTATGTTTATAGAGATAGCGATGTAGATAATTCCATGTTTATATAGACAGCAGTGCAGATATTTCCATGTTTATACAGAGAGCGTTGTAGATATTTCCATCTTTGTACAGATTGCGGTGCAGATATTTCCATCTTTACACAGATAGAGGTGTAGATATTTCCATCTTTGCGCAGATTGCGGTGTAGATATTTCCATCTTTACACAGATAGCAGTGTAGATATTTCCATGTTTATACAGTCAGCGGTGTAGATATTCCATGTTTATACAGATAGCGGTGTAGATATTTCCATGTTTATTCAGATGGCAGTGTCGTTATTTCCATGTTTATACAGATAGCGGTGGAGATATTTCCATATTTATACATACGGCGGTGAACATATTTCCTTGTTTATACAGATGGCGGTGTAGATATTTATATGTTTACACAGATAGCATTGTAGATATTTCCATGTTTATACAGATAGCGGTGTAGTTATTTCCATGTTTATACAGATAGCGGAGATGATATTTCCATGTGTATAGGGATGGCGGTGCAGATTTTTCCATGTTTATACAGATAGCGTTGTAGGTATTTCCATGTTTTTACAGATAGCGGTGTAGATATTTTCATGTTTCTACAGATGGCTGTGTAGATATATCCATGTTTATACAGATGGCCGTGTAGATATTTACATGTTTATACAGATCGAGGAGTAGATATTTCCATGTTTATACAGACGACTTTGTATGTATTTCCATGTTTATACAGATGGCGGTGTAGATATTTCCATGTTTATAGAGATGGCGGTGTAGATATTTCCATGTTTATACAGATGACGGTGTAGATACTTGCATGTTTATACAGACGGCGGTGTAGATATTTCCAGCTTTATACTGATGGCGGTGTAGATATTTCCATGTTTATAAAGACGGCGGTGTAAATATTTCTATGTTTATACAGATGCCTGTATAGATATTTCCATGTTTATTGAGATGGCCGTGTAGACATTTCCATGTTTATACAGATGGCGGTGTAGTTATTTCCATGTTTATACAGATAGATATCGGTGTAGATGTTTCAATGCTTATAAACTTAGTGGTGTAGATATTTCCATGTTTATACAGATAGCGGTGTAGATGTTACCATGTTTATACAGATAGCTGTGTGGTTATTTCCATGTTTAAACAGATAGCGGTGGAGATATTTCCATATTTATGCAGATTGCAGTGGAGATATTTCCGTGTTTATACAGACGGCAGTGTTGATATTTCCAACTTTATACAGAAAGTGGTGTAGATACTACCGTGTTTATACAGATAGCAGTGTAGATATTTTCATGTTTATACAGATAGCGGTGTAAGTATTTCCATGTTTATAGAGATAGCGGTGTAGATACTTCCATGTTTATACAGATGGCTGTGTAGATATTTCCATGTGTATGCAGATGGCAGTGTAGATATGTCCATGTTTATACAGATATTGGTGGAGATTTTTCCACATTTATACGGATAGCGGTGTAGAAATTTCCATGTTTATACAGATAGCGGTGGAGATATTTCCATGTTTAAACAGATAGCGGTTGAGATATTTCCATGTTTATACAGATGGTGGTGTAGATATTTCCAAGTTTATACAGATAGCGGTGTAGGTATTTCCATGTTTATAGAGATTGCCGTGTAGATATTTCCATGTTTATACAGATGGCGGTGTAGTTATTTCCATGTATATACAGATAGTGGTGTAGGTATTTCCATGTTGATAGAGTTTGCCGTGTAGATATTTCCATGTTTATGCAGATGGCTGTGCAGTTATTTCCATGTGTATACAGATGGCAGTGTAGATATTTCCATCTTTATACTGATGACTGTGTAGATATTTCCATATTTTTACAGATGGCGGTGTAGTTATTTCCATGTTTATACAGATAGCGGTGTGGCTATTTCCATGTTTATACATATAGCGGTGCAGATATTTCCAGGGTTATAGAGATAGCGGTGGAGATATTTCTATGTTTATAGAGATAGTGATGTAGATATTTCCATGTTTATACAGATAGCAGTGCAGATATTTCCATGTTTATACAGAGATCGGTGTAGATATTTTCATCTTTGTACAGAATGCGGTGCAGATATTTCCATCTTTACACAGATAGAGGTGTAGATATTAACATCTTTGCGCAGAATGCGGTGTAGATATTTCCATCTTTACACAGATAGCGGTGTAGATATTTCCATGTTTATACAGACAGCGGTGTAGATATTCCATGTTTATACAGGTAGCGGTGTAGATATTTCCATGTTTATTCAGATGGCAGTGTCGTTATTTCCATGTTTATACAGATAGCGGTGGAGATATTTCCATATTTATACATATGGTGGTGAACATATTTCCTTGTTTATACAGATGGCGGTGTAGATATTTCAATGTTTCACAGATAGCATTGTAGATATTTCCATGTTTATACAGATAGCGGTGTGGTTATTTCCATGTTTATACAGATAGCGGAGATGATATTTCCATGTGTATAGGGATGGCAGTGCAGATTTTTCCATGTTTATACAGATAGCGTTGTAGGTATTTCCATGTTTATACAGATAGCGGTGTAGATATTTTCATGTTTCTACAGATGGCTGGGTAGATATATCCATGTTTATACAGTTGGCCGTGTAGATATTTACATGTATATACAGATTGAGGAGTAGATATTTCCATGTTTATACAGTCGACTTTGTAGGTATTTCCATGTTTATACAGATGGCGGTGTAGATATTTCCATGTTTATAGAGATGGCGGTGTAGTTATTTCCATGTTTATACAGATGACGGTGTAGATATTTCCACGTTTATACAGATGGCGGTGTAGATATTTCCAGCTTCATACTGATGGTGGTGTAGATATTTCCATCTTTATAAAGACGACGGTGTAGATGTTTCTATGTTTATGCAGATGGCTGTATAGATATTTCCATGTTTATTCAGATGGCCGTGTAGACATTTCCATGTTTATGCAGATGGCGGTGTAGATATTTCCATTTTTATACAGATAGATATCGGTGTAGATATTTCCATGCTTATAAACATAGTGGTGTAGATATTTCCATGTTTATACAGATAGCGGTGTAGATATTACCATGTTTATACAGATAGCGGTGTAGATATTTCCATGTTTACACAGATAGCGGTGGAGATATTTCCATATTTATACAGATTGCAGTGGAGATATTTCCATGTTTATACAGATGGCAGTGTTGATATTTCCAACTTTATACAGAAAGTGGTGTAGATACTTCCGTGTTTATACAGATAGCAGTGTAGATATTTCCATGTTTATACAGATAGCGGTGTAAGTATTTCCATGTTTATAGAGATAGCGGTGTAGATACTTCCATGTTTATACAGATGGCTGTGTAGATATTTCCATGTGTATGCAGATGGCAGTGTAGATATTTCCATATTTATGCAGATGGAGGTGTAGATATTTCCATGTTTAAACAGATGACTCTGTATATATTTCCTTGTTTTTACAGATGGCGGTGTATATATTTCCATGTTTATGCAGATTGCGGTGTGGCTTTTTCCATGTTTATACAGATAGCGATGTAGATATTTCCATGTTTATACAGATAGCTGTGTAGATATTTCCATGTTTATGCAGATGGCAGTGTAGATATGTCCATGTTTATACAGATATTGGTGGAGATTTTTCCACATTTATACGGATAGAGGTGTAGAAATTTCCATGTTTATACAGATAGCGGTGGAGATATTTCCATGTTTAAACAGATAGCGGTTGAGATATTTCCATGTTTATACAGATGGTGGTGTAGATATTTCCAAGTTTATACAGATAGCGGTGTAGGTATTTCCATGTTTATAGAGATTGCCGTGTAGATATTTCCATGTTTATACAGATGGCGGTGTAGTTATTTCCATGTATATACAGATAGTGGTGTAGGTATTTCCATGTTGATAGAGTTTGCCGTGTAGATATTTCCATGTTTATACAGATGGCTGTGCAGTTATTTCCATGTGTATACAGATGGCAGTGTAGATATTTCCATGTTTATACAGATGGAGGTGTAGATAATTCCATCTTTATACTGATGACTGTGTAGATATTTCCATATTTTTACAGATGGCGGTGTAGTTATTTCCATGTTTATACAGATAGCGGTGTGGCTATTTCCATGTTTATACATATAGCGGTGCAGATATTTCCAGGGTTATAGAGATAGCGGTGGAGATATTTCTATGTTTATAGAGATAGTGATGTAGATATTTCCATGTTTATACAGATAGCAGAGCAGATATTTCCATGTTTATACAGAGAGCGGTGTAGATATTTCCATCTTTGTACAGATTGCGGTGCAGATATTTCCATCTTTACACAGATAGAGGTGTAGATATTTCCATCTTTGCACAGAATGCGGTGTAGATATTTCCATCTTTACACAGATAGCGGTGTAGATATTTCCATGTTTATACAGACAGCGGTGTAGATATTCCATGTTTATACAGATAGCGGTGTAGATATTTCCATGTTTATTCAGATGGCAGTGTCGTTATTTCCATGTTTATACAGATAGCGGTGGAGATATTTCCATATTTATACATATGGTGGTGAACATATTTCCTTGTTTATACAGATGGCGGTGTAGATATATCAATGTTTCACAGATAGCATTGTAGATATTTCCATGTTTATACAGATAGCGGTGTTGTTATTTCCATGTTTATACAGATAGCGGAGATGATATTTCCATGTGTATAGGGATGGCAGTGCAGATTTTTCCGTGTTTATACAGATAGCGTTGTAGGTATTTCCATGTTTATACAGATAGCGGTGTAGATATTTTCATGTTTCTACAGATGGCTGGGTAGATATATCCATGTTTATACAGTTGGCCGTGTAGATATTTACATGTATATACAGATTGAGGAGTAGATATTTCCATGTTTATACAGACGACTTTGTAGGTATTTCCATGTTTATACAGATGGCGGTGTAGATATTTCCATGTTTATAGAGATGGCGGTGTAGATATTTCCACGTTTATACAGATGGCGGTGTAGATATTTCCAGCTTCATACTGATGGTGGTGTAGATATTTCCATCTTTATAAAGACGACGGTGTAGATATTTCTATGTTTATACAGACGGCTGTATAGATATTTCCATGTTTATTGAGATGGCCGTGTAGACATTTCCATGTTTATGCAGATGGCGGTGTAGATATTTCCATTTTTATACAGATAGATATCGGTGTAGATATTTCCATGCTCATAAACATAGTGGTGTAGATATTTCCATGTTTATACAGATAGCGGTGTAGATATTACCATGTTTATACAGATAGCGGTGTAGATATTTCCATGTTTACACAGATAGCGGTGGAGATATTTCCATATTTATACAGATTGCAGTGGAGATATTTCCATGTTTATACAGATGGCAGTGTTGATATTTCCAACTTTATACAGAAAGTGGTGTAGATACTTCCGTGTTTATACAGATAGCAGTGTAGATATTTCCATGTTTATACAGATAGCGGTGTAAGTATTTCCATGTTTATAGAGATAGCGGTGTAGATACTTCCATGTTTATACAGATGGCTGTGTAGATATTTCCATGTGTATGCAGATGGCAGTGTAGATATTTCCATATTTATGCAGATGGAGGTGTAGATATTTCCATGTTTAAACAGATGACTCTGTATATATTTCCTTGTTTTTACAGATGGCGGTGTATATATTTCCGTGTTTATGCAGATTGCGGTGTGGCTTTTTCCATGTTTATACAGATAGCGATGTAGATATTTCCATGTTTATACAGATAGCTGTGTAGATATTTCCATGTTTATGCAGATGGCAGTGTAGATATGTCCATGTTTATACAGATATTGGTGGAGATTTTTCCACATTTATACGGATAGAGGTGTAGAAATTTCCATGTTTATACAGATAGCGGTGGAGATATTTCCATGTTTAAACAGATAGCCGTTGAGATATTTCCATGTTTATACAGATGGTGGTGTAGATATTTCCAAGTTTATACAGATAGCGGTGTAGGTATTTCCATGTTTATAGAGATTGCCGTGTAGATATTTCCATGTTTATACAGATGGCGGTGTAGTTATTTCCATGTATATACAGATAGTGGTGTAGGTATTTCCATGTTGATAGAGTTTGCCGTGTAGATATTTCCATGTTTATACAGATGGCTGTGCAGTTATTTCCATGTGTATACAGATGGCAGTGTAGATATTTCCATGTTTATACAGATGGAGGTGTAGATATTTCCATCTTTATACTGATGACTGTGTAGATATTTCCATATTTTTACAGATGGCGGTGTAGTTATTTCCATGTTTATACAGATAGCGGTGTGGCTATTTCCATGTTTATACATATAGCGGTGCAGATATTTCCAGGTTTATAGAGATAGCGGTGGAGATATTTCTATGTTTATAGAGATAGTGATGTAGATATTTCCATGTTTATACAGATAGCAGAGCAGATATTTCCATGTTTATACAGAGAGCGGTGTAGATATTTCCATCTTTGTACAGATTGCGGTGCAGATATTTCCATCTTTACACAGATAGAGGTGTAGATATTTCCATCTTTGCGCAGAATGCGGTGTAGATATTTCCATCTTTACACAGATAGCGGTGTAGATATTTCCATGTTTATACAGACAGCGGTGTAGATATTCCATGTTTATACAGATAGCGGTGTAGATATTTCCATGTTTATTCAGATGGCAGTGTCGTTATTTCCATGTTTATACAGATAGCGGTGGAGATATTTCCATATTTATACATATGGTGGTGAACATATTTCCTTGTTTATACAGATGGCGGTGTAGATATTTCAATGTTTCACAGATAGCATTGTAGATATTTCCATGTTTATACAGATAGCGGTGTTGTTATTTCCATGTTTATACAGATAGCGGAGATGATATTTCCATGTGTATAGGGATGGCAGTGCAGATTTTTCCGTGTTTATACAGATAGCGTTGTAGGTATTTCCATGTTTATACAGATAGCGGTGTAGATATTTTCATGTTTCTACAGATGGCTGGGTAGATATATCCATGTTTATACAGTTGGCCGTGTAGATATTTACATGTATATACAGATTGAGGAGTAGATATTTCCATGTTTATACAGTCGACTTTGTAGGTATTTCCATGTTTATACAGATGGCGGTGTAGATATTTCCATGTTTATAGAGATGGCGGTGTAGATATTTCCATGTTTATACAGATGATGGTGTAGATATTTCCACGTTTATACAGATGGCGGTGTAGATATTTCCAGCTTCATACTGAAGGTGGTGTAGATATTTCCATCTTTATAAAGACGACGGTGTAGATATTTCTATGTTTATACAGATGGCTGTATAGATATTTCCATGTTTATTGAGATGGCCGTGTAGACATTTCCATGTTTAAGCAGATGGCGGTGTAGATATTTCCATGTTTATACAGATAGATATCGGTGTAGATATTTCCATGCTTATAAACATAGTGGTGTAGATATTTCCATGGTTATACAGATAGCGGTGTAGATATTACCATGTTAATACAGATAGCGGTGTAGATATTTCCATGTTTACACAGATAGCGGTGGAGAAATTTCCATATTTATACAGATTGCAGTGGAGATATTTCCATGTTTATACAGATGGTAGTGTTGACATTTCCAACTTTATACAGAAAGTGGTGTAGATACTTCCGTGTTTTTACAGATAGCAGTGTAGGTATTTCCATGTTTATACAGATAGCGGTGTAAGTATTTCCATGTTTATAGAGATAGCGGTGTAGATACTTCCATGTTTATACTGATGGCTGTGTAGATATTTCCATGTGTATGCAGATGGAAGTGTAGATATTTCCATATTTATGCAGATGGAGGTGTAGATATTTCCATGTTTAAACAGATGACTCTGTATATATTTCCTTGTTTTTACAGATGGCGGTGTATATATTTCCATGTTTATACAGATTGCGGTGTGGCTTTTTCCATGTTTATACAGATAGCAATGTAAATATTTCCATGTTTATACAGATAGCTGTGTAGATATTTCCATGTTTATGCAGATGGCAGTGTAGATGTGTCCATGTTTATACAGATATTGGTGGAGATTTTTCCACATTTATATGGATAGCGGTGTAGAAATTTCCATGTTTATACAGATAGCGGTGGAGATATTTCCATGTTTAAACAGATAGCGGTTGAGATATTTCCATGTTTATACAGATGGTGGTGTAGATATTTCCAAGTTTATACAGATAGCGGTGTAGGTATTTCCATGTTTATAGAGATTGCCGTGTAGATATTTCCATGTTTATACAGATGGCTGTGCAGTTATTTCCATGTGTATACAGATGGCATTGTAGATATTTCCATGTTTATACAGATGGAGGTGTAGATATTTCCATCTTTATACTGATGACTGTGTAGATATTTCCATATTTTTACAGATGGCGGTGTAGTTATTTCCATGTTTATACAGATAGCGGTGTGGCTATTTCCATGTTTATACATATAGCGGTGCAGATATTTCCAGGTTTATAGAGATAGCGGTGGAGATATTTCTATGTTTATAGAGATAGTGATGTAGATATTTCCATGTTTATACAGATAGCAGTGCAGATATTTCCATGTTTATACAGAGAGCGGTGTAGATATTTCCATCTTTGTACAGATTGCGGTGCAGATATTTCCATCTTTACACAGATAGAGGTGTAGATATTTCCATGTTTATACAGACAGCGGTGTAGATATTCCATGTTTATACAGATAGCGGTGTAGATATTTCCATGTTTATTCAGATGGCAGTGTCGTTATTTCCATGTTTATACAGATAGCGGTGGAGATATTTTCATATTTATACATATGGTGGTGAACATATTTCCTTGTTTATACAGATGGCGGTGTAGATATTTCAATGTTTCACAGATAGCATTGTAGATATTTCCATGTTTATACAGATAGCGGTGTTGTTATTTCCATGTTTATACAGATAGCGGAGGTGATATTTCCATGTGTATGGGGATGGCAGTGCAGATTTTTCCATGTTTATACAGATAGCGTTGTAGGTATTTCCATGTTTATACAGATAGCGGTGTAGATATTTTCATGTTTCTACAGATGGCAGGGTAGATATATCCATGTTTATACAGTTGGCCGTGTAGATATTTACATGTATATACAGATTGAGGAGTAGATATTTCCATGTTTATACAGTCGACTTTGTAGGTATTTCCATGTTTATACAGATTGCGGTGTAGATATTTCCATGTTTATAGAGACGGCGGTGTAGATATTTCCATGTTTATACAGATGACGGTGTAGATATTTCCACGTTTATACAGATGGCGGTGTAGATATTTCCAGCTTCATACTGATGGTGGTGTAGATATTTCCATCTTTATAAAGACGACGGTGTAGATATTTCTATGTTTATACAGATGGCTGTATAGATATTTCCATGTTTATTGAGATGGCCGTGTAGACATTTCCATGTTTATGCAGATGGCGGTGTAGATATTTCCATTTTTATACAGATAGATATCGGTGTAGATATTTCCATGCTTTTAAACATTGTGGTGTAGATATTTCCATGTTTATACAGATAGCGGTGTAGATATTACCATGTTTATACAGATAGCGGTGTAGATATTTCCATGTTTACACAGATAGCGGTGGAGATATTTCCATATTTATACAGATTGCAGTGGAGATATTTCCATGTTTATACAGATGGCAGTGTTGATATTTCCAACTTTATACAGAAAGTGGTGTAGATACTTCCGTGTTTATACAGATAGCAGTGTAGATATTTCCATGTTTATACAGATAGCAGTGTAAGTATTTCCATGTTTATAGAGATAGCGGTGTAGATACTTCCATGTTTATACAGACGGCTGTGTAGATATTTCCATGTGTATGCAGATGGTAGTGTAGATATTTCCATGTTTATGCAGATGGAGGTGTAGATATTTCCATGTTTAAACAGATGACTGTGTATATATTTCCTAGTTTTTACAGATGGCGGTGTAGATATTTCCATGTTTATACAGATTGAGGTGTGGATATTTCCATGTTTATACAGATAGCGATGTAGATATTTCCATGTTTATAGAGATGGCTGTGTAGATATTTCCATGTTTATGCAGATGGCAGTGTAGATATGTCCATGTTTATACAGATATTGGTGGAGATTTTTCCACATTTATACAGATAGCGGTGTAGAAATTTCCATGTTTATACTGATAGCGGTGGAGATATTTCCATGTTTATACAGATAGCGGTTGAGATATTTCCATGTTTACACAGATGGTGGTGTAGATATTTCCAAGTTGATACAGATAGCGGTGTAGGTATTTCCATGTTTATAGAGATTGCCGTGTAGATATTTCCATGTTTATACAGATGGCGGTGTCGTTATTTCCATGTATATACAGATAGCGGTGTAGGTATTTCCATGTTTATAGAGTTTGCTGTGTAGATATTTCCATGTTTATACAGATGACTGTGCAGTTATTTCCATGTGTATACAGATGGCAGTGTAGATATTTCCATGTTTATACAGATGGAGGTGTAGATAATTCCATCTTTATACTGATGACTGTGTAGATATTTCCATATTTTTACAGATGGCGGTGTAGTTATTTCCATGTTTATACAGATAGCGGTGTGGCTATTTCCATGTTTATACATATAGCGGTGCAGATATTTCCAGGGTTATAGAGATAGCGGTGGAGATATTTCTATGTTTATAGAGATAGTGATGTAGATATTTCCATGTTTATACAGATAGCAGAGCAGATATTTCCATGTTTATACAGAGAGCGGTGTAGATATTTCCATCTTTGTACAGATTGCGGTGCAGATATTTCCATCTTTACACAGATAGAGGTGTAGATATTTCCATCTTTGCGCAGAATGCGGTGTAGATATTTCCATCTTTACACAGATAGCGGTGTACATATTTCCATGTTTATACAGACAGCGGTGTAGATATTCCATGTTTATACAGATAGCGGTGTAGATATTTCCATGTTTATTCAGATGGCAGTGTCGTTATTTCCATGTTTATACAGATAGCGGTGGAGATATTTCCATATTTATACAAAAGGGGGTTGATCATATTTCCTTGTTTATACAGATGGCGGTGTAGATATTTCAATGTTTCATAGATAGCATTGTAGATATTTCCATGTTTATACAGATAGATATCGGTGTAGATATTTCCATGCTTATAAACATAGTGGTGTAGATATTTCCATGGTTATACAGATAGCGGTGTAGATATTACCATGTTTATACAGATAGCGGTGTAGATATTTCCATGTTTACACAGATAGCGGTGGAGAAATTTCCATATTTATACAGATTGCAGTGGAGATATTTCCATGTTTATACAGATGGTAGTGTTGACATTTCCAACTTTATACAGAAAGTGGTGTAGATACTTCCGTGTTTTTACAGATAGCAGTGTAGGTATTTCCATGTTTATACAGATAGCGGTGTAAGTATTTCCATGTTTATAGAGATAGCGGTGTAGATACTTCCATGTTTATACTGATGGCTGTGTAGATATTTCCATGTGTATGCAGATGGAAGTGTAGATATTTCCATATTTATGCAGATGGAGGTGTAGATATTTCCATGTTTAAACAGATGACTCTGTATATATTTCCTTGTTTTTACAGATGGCGGTGTATATATTTCCATGTTTATACAGATTGCGGTGTGGCTTTTTCCATGTTTATACAGATAGCCATGTAAATATTTCCATGTTTATACAGATAGCTGTGTAGATATTTCCATGTTTATGCAGATGGCAGTGTAGATGTGTCCATGTTTATACAGATATTGGTGGAGATTTTTCCACATTTATATGGATAGCGGTGTAGAAATTTCCATGTTTATACAGATAGCGGTGGAGATATTTCCATGTTTAAACAGATAGCGGTTGAGATATTTCCATGTTTATACAGATGGTGGTGTAGATATTTCCAAGTTTATACAGATAGCGGTGTAGGTATTTCCATGTTTATAGAGATTGCCGTGTAGATATTTCCATGTTTATACAGATGGCGGTGTAGTTATTTCCATGTATACACAGATAGTGGTGTAGGTATTTCCATGTTGATAGAGTTTGCCGTGTAGATATTTCCATGTTTATACAGATGGCTGTGCAGTTATTTCCATGTGTATACAGATGGCATTGTAGATATTTCCATGTTTATACAGATGGAGGTGTAGATATTTCCATCTTTATACTGATGACTGTGTAGATATTTCCATATTTTTACAGATGGCGGTGTAGTTATTTCCATGTTTATACAGATAGCGGTGTGGCTATTTCCATGTTTATACATATAGCGGTGCAGATATTTCCAGGTTTATAGAGATAGCGGTGGAGATATTTCTATGTTTATAGAGATAGTGATGTAGATATTTCCATGTTTATACAGATAGCAGTGCAGATATTTCCATGTTTATACAGAGAGCGGTGTAGATATTTCCATCTTTGTACAGATTGCGGTGCAGATATTTCCATCTTTACACAGATAGAGGTGTAGATATTTCCATGTTTATACAGACAGCGGTGTAGATATTCCATGTTTATACAGATAGCGGTGTAGATATTTCCATGTTTATTCAGATGGCAGTGTCGTTATTTCCATGTTTATACAGATAGCGGTGGAGATATTTCCATATTTATACATATGGTGGTGAACATATTTCCTTGTTTATACAGATGGCGGTGTAGATATTTCAATGTTTCACAGATAGCATTGTAGATATTTCCATGTTTATACAGATAGCGGTGTTGTTATTTCCATGTTTATACAGATAGCGGAGGTGATATTTCCATGTGTATGGGGATGGCAGTGCAGATTTTTCCATGTTTATACAGATAGCGTTGTAGGTATTTCCATGTTTATACAGATAGCGGTGTAGATATTTTCATGTTTCTACAGATGGCAGGGTAGATATATCCATGTTTATACAGTTGGCCGTGTAGATATTTACATGTATATACAGATTGAGGAGTAGATATTTCCATGTTTATACAGTCGACTTTGTAGGTATTTCCATGTTTATACAGATTGCGGTGTAGATATTTCCATGTTTATAGAGACGGCGGTGTAGATATTTCCATGTTTATACAGATGACGGTGTAGATATTTCCACGTTTATACAGATGGCGGTGTAGATATTTCCAGCTTCATACTGATGGTGGTGTAGATATTTCCATCTTTATAAAGACGACGGTGTAGATATTTCTATGTTTATACAGATGGCTGTATAGATATTTCCATGTTTATTGAGATGGCCGTGTAGACATTTCCATGTTTATGCAGATGGCGGTGTAGATATTTCCATTTTTATACAGATAGATATCGGTGTAGATATTTCCATGCTTTTAAACATTGTGGTGTAGATATTTCCATGTTTATACAGATAGCGGTGTAGATATTACCATGTTTATACAGATAGCGGTGTAGATATTTCCATGTTTACACAGATAGCGGTGGAGATATTTCCATATTTATACAGATTGCAGTGGAGATATTTCCATGTTTATACAGATGGCAGTGTTGATATTTCCAACTTTATACAGAAAGTGGTGTAGATACTTCCGTGTTTATACAGATAGCAGTGTAGATATTTCCATGTTTATACAGATAGCAGTGTAAGTATTTCCATGTTTATAGAGATAGCGGTGTAGATACTTCCATGTTTATACAGACGGCTGTGTAGATATTTCCATGTGTATGCAGATGGTAGTGTAGATATTTCCATGTTTATGCAGATGGAGGTGTAGATATTTCCATGTTTAAACAGATGACTGTGTATATATTTCCTAGTTTTTACAGATGGCGGTGTAGATATTTCCATGTTTATACAGATTGAGGTGTGGATATTTCCATGTTTATACAGATAGCGATGTAGATATTTCCATGTTTATAGAGATGGCTGTGTAGATATTTCCATGTTTATGCAGATGGCAGTGTAGATATGTCCATGTTTATACAGATATTGGTGGAGATTTTTCCACATTTATACAGATAGCGGTGTAGAAATTTCCATGTTTATACTGATAGCGGTGGAGATATTTCCATGTTTATACAGATAGCGGTTGAGATATTTCCATGTTTACACAGATGGTGGTGTAGATATTTCCAAGTTGATACAGATAGCGGTGTAGGTATTTCCATGTTTATAGAGATTGCCGTGTAGATATTTCCATGTTTATACAGATGGCGGTGTCGTTATTTCCATGTATATACAGATAGCGGTGTAGGTATTTCCATGTTTATAGAGTTTGCAGTGTAGATATTTCCATGTTTATACAGATGACTGTGCAGTTATTTCCATGTGTATACAGATGGCAGTGTAGATATTTCCATGTTTATACAGATGGAGGTGTAGATAATTTCATCTTTATACTGATGACTGTGTAGATATTTCCATATTTTTACAGATGGCGGTGTAGTTATTTCCATGTTTATACAGATAGCGGTGTGGCTATTTCCATGTTTATACATATAGCGGTGCAGATATTTCCAGGGTTATAGAGATAGCGGTGGAGATATTTCTATGTTTATAGAGATAGTGATGTAGATATTTCCATGTTTATACAGATAGCAGAGCAGATATTTCCATGTTTATACAGAGAGCGGTGTAGATATTTCCATCTTTGTACAGATTGCGGTGCAGATATTTCCATCTTTACACAGATAGAGGTGTAGATATTTCCATCTTTGCGCAGAATGCGGTGTAGATATTTCCATCTTTACACAGATAGCGGTGTAGATATTTCCATGTTTATACAGACAGCGGTGTAGATATTCCATGTTTATACAGATAGCGGTGTAGATATTTCCATGTTTATTCAGATGGCAGTGTCGTTATTTCCATGTTTATACAGATAGCGGTGGAGATATTTCCATATTTATACATATGGTGGTGAACATATTTCCTTGTTTATACAGATGGCGGTGTAGATATTTCAATGTTTCACAGATAGCATTGTAGATATTTCCATGTTTATACAGATAGCGGTGTTGTTATTTCCATGTTTATACAGATAGCGGAGATGATATTTCCATGTGTATAGGGATGGCAGTGCAGATTTTTCCGTGTTTATACAGATAGCGTTGTAGGTATTTCCATGTTTATACAGATAGCGGTGTAGATATTTTCATGTTTCTACAGATGGCTGGGTAGATATATCCATGTTTATACAGTTGGCCGTGTAGATATTTACATGTATATACAGATTGAGGAGTAGATATTTCCATGTTTATACAGACGACTTTGTAGGTATTTCCATGTTTATACAGATGGTGGTGTAGATATTTCCATGTTTATAGAGATGGCGGTGTAGATATTTCCAAGTTTATACAGATGGCGGTGTAGATATTTCCAGCTTCATACTGATGGTGGTGTAGATATTTCCATCTTTATAAAGACGACGGTGTAGATATTTCTATGTTTATACAGACGGCTGTATAGATATTTCCATGTTTATTGAGATGGCCGTGTAGACATTTCCATGTTTATGCAGATGGCGGTGTAGATATTTCCATTTTTATACAGATAGATATCGGTGTAGATATTTCCATGCTCATAAACATAGTGGTGTAGATATTTCCATGTTTATACAGATAGCGGTGTAGATATTACCATGTTTATACAGATAGCGGTGTAGATATTTCCATGTTTACACAGATAGCGGTGGAGATATTTCCATATTTATACAGATTGCAGTGGAGATATTTCCATGTTTATACAGATGGCAGTGTTGATATTTCCAACTTTATACAGAAAGTGGTGTAGATACTTCCGTGTTTATACAGATAGCAGTGTAGATATTTCCATGTTTATACAGATAGCGGTGTAAGTATTTCCATGTTTATAGAGATAGCGGTGTAGATACTTCCATGTTTATACAGATGGCTGTGTAGATATTTCCATGTGTATGCAGATGGCAGTGTAGATATTTCCATATTTATGCAGATGGAGGTGTAGATATTTCCATGTTTAAACAGATGACTCTGTATATATTTCCTTGTTTTTACAGATGGCGGTGTATATATTTCCGTGTTTATGCAGATTGCGGTGTGGCTTTTTCCATGTTTATACAGATAGCGATGTAGATATTTCCATGTTTATACAGATAGCTGTGTAGATATTTCCATGTTTATGCAGATGGCAGTGTAGATATGTCCATGTTTATACAGATATTGGTGGAGATTTTTCCACATTTATACGGATAGAGGTGTAGAAATTTCCATGTTTATACAGATAGCGGTGGAGATATTTCCATGTTTAAACAGATAGCGGTTGAGATATTTCCATGTTTATACAGATGGTGGTGTAGATATTTCCAAGTTTATACAGATAGCGGTGTAGGTGTTTCCATGTTTATAGAGATTGCCGTGTAGATATTTCCATGTTTATACAGATGGCGGTGTAGTTATTTCCATGTATATACAGATAGTGGTGTAGGTATTTCCATGTTGATAGAGTTTGCCGTGTAGATATTTCCATGTTTATACAGATGGCTGTGCAGTTATTTCCATGTGTATACAGATGGCAGTGTAGATATTTCCATGTTTATACAGATGGAGGTGTAGATATTTCCATCTTTATACTGATGACTGTGTAGATATTTCCATATTTTTACAGATGGCGGTGTAGTTATTTCCATGTTTATACAGATAGCGGTGTGGCTATTTCCATGTTTATACATATAGCGGTGCAGATATTTCCAGGTTTATAGAGATAGCGGTGGAGATATTTCTATGTTTAAAGAGATAGTGATGTAGATATTTCCATGTTTATACAGATAGCAGAGCAGATATTTCCATGTTTATACAGAGAGTGGTGTAGATATTTCCATCTTTGTACAGATTGCGGTGCAGATATTTCCATCTTTACACAGATAGAGGTGTAGATATTTCCATCTTTGCGCAGAATGCGGTGTAGATATTTCCATCTTTACACAGATAGCGGTGTAGATATTTCCATGTTTATACAGACAGCGGTGTAGATATTCCATGTTTATACAGATAGCGGTGTAGATATTTCCATGTTTATTCAGATGGCAGTGTCGTTATTTCCATGTTTATACAGATAGCGGTGGAGATATTTCCATATTTATACATATGGTGGTGAACATATTTCCTTGTTTATACAGATGGCGGTGTAGATATTTCAATGTTTCACAGATAGCATTGTAGATATTTCCATGTTTATACAGATAGCGGTGTTGTTATTTCCATGTTTATACAGATAGCGGAGATGATATTTCCATGTGTATAGGGATGGCAGTGCAGATTTTTCCGTGTTTATACAGATAGCGTTGTAGGTATTTCCATGTTTATACAGATAGCGGTGTAGATATTTTCATGTTTCTACAGATGGCTGGGTAGATATATCCATGTTTATACAGTTGGCCGTGTAGATATTTACATGTATATACAGATTGAGGAGTAGATATTTCCATGTTTATACAGTCGACTTTGTAGGTATTTCCATGTTTATACAGATGGCGGTGTAGATATTTCCATGTTTATAGAGATGGCGGTGTAGATATTTCCATGTTTATACAGATGACGGTGTAGATATTTCCACGTTTATACAGATGGCGGTGTAGATATTTCCAGCTTCATACTGAAGGTGGTGTAGATATTTCCATCTTTATAAAGACGACGGTGTAGATATTTCTATTTTTATACAGATGGCTGTATAGATATTTCCATGTTTATTGAGATGGCCGTGTAGACATTTCCATGTTTAAGCAGATGGTGGTGTAGATATTTCCATTTTTATACAGATAGATATCGGTGTAGATATTTCCATGCTCATAAACATAGTGGTGTAGATATTTCCATGTTTATACAGATAGCGGTGTAGATATTACCATGTTTATACAGATAGCGGTGTAGATATTTCCATGTTTACACAGATAGCGGTGGAGATATTTCCATATTTATACAGATTGCAGTGGAGATATTTCCATGTTTATACAGATGGCAGTGTTGATATTTCCAACTTTATACAGAAAGTGGTGTAGATAATTCCGTGTTTATACAGATAGCAGTGTAGATATTTCCATGTTTATACAGATAGCGGTGTAAGTATTTCCATGTTTATAGAGATAGCGGTGTAGATACTTCCATGTTTATACAGATGGCTGTGTAGATATTTCCATGTATATGCAGATGGCAGTGTAGATATTTCCATATTTATGCAGATGGAGGTGTAGATATTTCCATGTTTAAACAGATGACTCTGTATATATTTCCTTGTTTTTACAGATGGCGGTGTATATATTTCCATGTTTATACAGATTGCGGTGTGGCTTTTTCCATGTTTATAAAGATAGCGATGTAGATATTTCCATGTTTATACAGATAGCTGTGTAGATATTTCCATGTTTATGCAGATGGCAGTGTAGATATGTCCATGTTTATACAGATATTGGTGGAGATTTTTCCACATTTATACGGATAGAGGTGTAGAAATTTCCATGTTTATACAGATAGCGGTGGAGATATTTCCATGTTTAAACAGATAGCGGTTGAGATATTTCCATGTTTATACAGATGGTGGTGTCGATATTTCCAAGTTTATACAGATAGCGGTGTAGGTATTTCCATGTTTATAGAGATTGCCGTGTAGATATTTCCATGTTTATACAGATGGCGGTGTAGTTATTTCCATGTATGTACAGATAGTGGTGTAGGTATTTCCATGTTGATAGAGTTTGCCGTGTAGATATTTCCATGTTTATACAGATGACTGTGCAGTTATTTCCATGTGTATACAGATGGCAGTGTAGATATTTCCATGTTTATACAGATGGAGGTGTAGATATTTCCATCTTTATACTGATGACTGTGTAGATATTTCCATATTTTTACAGATGGCGGTGTAGTTATTTCCATGTTTATACAGATAGCGGTGTGGCTATTTCCATGTTTGTACATTTAGCGGTGCAGATATTTCCAGGTTTATAGAGATAGCGGTGGAGATATTTCTATGTTTATAGAGACAGTGATGTAGATATTTCCATGTTTATACAGATAGCAGTGCAGATATTTCCATGTTTATACAGAGAGCGGTGCAGATATTTCCATCTTTGTACAGATTGCGGTGCAGATATTTCCATCTTTACACAGATAGAGGTGTAGATATTTCCATCTTTGCGCAGAATGCGGTGTAGATATTTCCATCTTTACACAGATAGCGGTGTAGATAGTTCCATGTTTATACAGACAGCGGTGTAGATATTCCATGTTTATACAGATAGCGGTGTAGATATTTCCATGTTTATTGAGATGGCAGTGTCGTTATTTCCATGTTTATACAGATAGCGGTGGAGATATTTCCATATTTATACAAAAGGGTGTTGATCATATTTCCTTGTTTATACAGATGGCGGTGTAGATATTTCAATGTTTCATAGATAGCATTGTAGATATTTCCATGTTTATACAGATAGATATCGGTGTAGATATTTCCATGCTTATAAACATAGTGGTGTAGATATTTCCATGTTTATACAGATAGCGGTGTAGATATTACCATGTTTATACAGATAGCGGTGTAGATATTTCCATGTTTACACAGATAGCGGTGGAGAAATTTCCATATTTATACAGATTGCAGTGGAGATATTTCCATGTTTATACAGATGGTAGTGTTGACATTTCCAACTTTATACAGAAAGTGGTGTAGATACTTCCGTGTTTTTACAGATAGCAGTGTAGGTATTTCCATGTTTATACAGATAGCGGTGTAAGTATTTCCATGTTTATAGAGATAGCGGTGTAGATACTTCCATGTTTATACTGATGGCTGTGTAGATATTTCCATGTGTATGCAGATGGAAGTGTAGATATTTCCATATTTATGCAGATGGAGGTGTAGATATTTCCATGTTTAAACAGATGACTCTGTATATATTTCCTTGTTTTTACAGATGGCGGTGTATATATTTCCATGTTTATACAGATTGCGGTGTGGTTTTTCCATGTTTATACAGATAGCAATGTAAATATTTCCATGTTTATACAGATAGCTGTGTAGATATTTCCATGTTTATGCAGATGGCAGTGTAGATGTGTCCATGTTTATACAGATATTGGTGGAGATTTTTCCACATTTATATGGATAGCGGTGTAGAAATTTCCATGTTTATACAGATAGCGGTGGAGATATTTCCATGTTTAAACAGATAGCGGTTGAGATATTTCCATGTTTATACAGATGGTGGTGTAGATATTTCCAAGTTTATACAGATAGCGGTGTAGGTATTTCCATGTTTATAGAGATTGCCGTGTAGATATTTCCATGTTTATACAGATGGCAGTGTAGTTATTTCCATGTATATACAGATAGTGGTGTAGGTATTTCCATGTTGATAGAGTTTGCCGTGTAGATATTTCCATGTTTATACAGATGGCTGTGCAGTTATTTCCATGTGTATACAGATGGCAGTGTAGATATTTCCATGTTTATACAGATGGAGGTGTAGATATTTCCATCTTTATACTGATGACTGTGTAGATATTTCCATATTTTTACAGATGGCGGTGTAGTTATTTCCATGTTTATACAGATAGCGGTGTGGCTATTTCCATGTTTATACATATAGCGGTGCAGATATTTCCAGGTTTATAGAGATAGCGGTGGAGATATTTCTATGTTTATAGAGATAGTGATGTAGGTATTTCCATGTTTATACAGATAGCAGTGCAGATATTTCCATGTTTATACAGAGAGCGGTGTAGATATTTCCATCTTTGTACAGATTGCGGTGCAGATATTTCCATCTTTACACAGATAGAGGTGTAGATATTTCCATGTTTATACAGACAGCGGTGTAGATATTCCATGTTTATACAGATAGCGGTGTAGATATTTCCATGTTTATTCAGATGGCAGTGTCGTTATTTCCATGTTTATACAGATAGCGGTGGAGATATTTCCATATTTATACATATGGTGGTGAACATATTTCCTTGTTTATACAGATGGCGGTGTAGATATTTCAATGTTTCACAGATAGCATTGTAGATATTTCCATGTTTATACAGATAGCGGTGTTGTTATTTCCATGTTTATACAGATAGCGGAGATGATATTTCCATGTGTATAGGGATGGCAGTGCAGATTTTTCCATGTTTATACAGATAGCGTTGTAGGTATTTCCATGTTTATACAGATAGCGGTGTAGATATTTTCATGTTTCTACAGATGGCAGGGTAGATATATCCATGTTTATACAGTTGGCCGTGTAGATATTTACATGTATATACAGATTGAGGAGTAGATATTTCCATGTTTATACAGTCGACTTTGTAGGTATTTCCATGTTTATACAGATGGCGGTGTAGATATTTCCATGTTTATAGAGACGGCGGTGTAGATATTTCCATGTTTATACAGATGACGGTGTAGATATTTCCACGTTTATACAGATGGCGGTGTAGATATTTCCAGCTTCATACTGATGGTGGTGTAGATATTTCCATCTTTATAAAGACGACGGTGTAGATATTTCTATGTTTATACAGATGGCTGTATAGATATTTCCATGTTTATTGAGATGGCCGTGTAGACATTTCCATGTTTATGCAGATGGCGGTGTAGATATTTCCATTTTTATACAGATAGATATCGGTGTAGATATTTCCATGCTTTTAAACATTGTGGTGTAGATATTTCCATGTTTATACAGATAGCGGTGTAGATATTACCATGTTTATACAGATAGCGGTGTAGATATTTCCATGTTTACACAGATAGCGGTGGAGATATTTCCATATTTATACAGATTGCAGTGGAGATATTTCCATGTTTATACAGATGGCAGTGTTGATATTTCCAACTTTATACAGAAAGTGGTGTAGATACTTCCGTGTTTATACAGATAGCAGTGTAGATATTTCCATGTTTATACAGATAGCAGTGTAAGTATTTCCATGTTTATAGAGATAGCGGTGTAGATACTTCCATGTTTATACAGACGGCTGTGTAGATATTTCCATGTGTATGCAGATGGTAGTGTAGATATTTCCATGTTTATGCAGATGGAGGTGTAGATATTTCCATGTTTAAACAGATGACTGTGTATATATTTCCTAGTTTTTACAGATGGCGGTGTAGATATTTCCATGTTTATACAGATTGAGGTGTGGATATTTCCATGTTTATACAGATAGCGATGTAGATATTTCCATGTTTATAGAGATGGCTGTGTAGATATCTCCATGTTTATGCAGATGGCAGTGTAGATATGTCCATGTTTATACAGATATTGGTGGAGATTTTTCCACATTTATACAGATAGCGGTGTAGAAATTTCCATGTTTATACTGATAGCGGTGGAGATATTTCCATGTTTATACAGATAGCGGTTGAGATATTTCCATGTTTACACAGATGGTGGTGTAGATATTTCCAAGTTGATACAGATAGCGGTGTAGGTATTTCCATGTTTATAGAGATTGCCGTGTAGATATTTCCATGTTTATACAGATGGCGGTGTCGTTATTTCCATGTATATACAGATAGCTGTGTAGGTATTTCCATGTTTATAGAGTTTGCTGTGTAGATATTTCCATGTTTATACAGATGGCTGTGCAGTTATTTCCATGTGTATACAGATGGCAGTGTAGGTATTTCCATGTTTACAGATGGAGGTGTAGATATTTCCATCTTTATACTGATGACTGTGTAGATATTTCCATATTTTTACAGATGGCAATGTAGTTATTTCCATGTTTATACAGATAGCGGTGTGGCTATTTCCATGTTTATACATATAGCGGTGCAGATATTTCCAGGTTGATAGAGATAGCGGTGGAGATATTTCTATGTTTGTAGAGATAGCGATGTAGATATTTCCATGTTTATGCAGATAGCAGTGCAGATATTTCCATGTTTATACAGAGAGCAGTGTAGATATTTCCATCTTTGTACAGATTGCGGTGCAGATATTTCCATCTTTACACAGATAGAGGTGTAGATATTTCCATCTTTGTGCAGATTGCGGTGTAGATATTTCCATCTTTACACAGATAGCGGTGTAGATATCTCCATGTTTATACAGAGAGCGGTGTAGATATTCCATGTTTATACAGATAGCAGTGTAGATATTTCCATATTTATACATATGTTGGTGAACATATTTCCTTGTTTATGCAGATGGCGGTGTAGATATTTCTGTGTTTACACAGATAGCGATGTAGATATTTCCATGTTTATACAGATAGCGGTGTAGTTATTTCCATGTTTATACAGATAGCGGAGGTGATATTTCCATGTGTATAGGGATGGCGGTGCACATTTTTCCATGTTTATACAGATAGCTTTGTAGGTATTTCCATGTTTATACAGATAGCGGTGTAGATATTTTCATGTTTCTACAGATGGCTGTGTAGATATATCCATGTTTATACAGATGGCCATGTAGATATTTACATGTTTATACAGATTGAGGAGTAGATACTTCCATGTTTATACAGAAGACTTTGTAGGTATTTCCATGTTTATACAGATGGCGGTGTAGATATTTCCATGTTTATACAGACGGAGGTGTAGATATTTCCAGCTTTATACTGATGGCGGTGTAGATATTTCCATGTTTATAAAGACGGCGGTGTAGATATTTCTATGTTTATACAGATGGCTGTATAGGTATTTCCATGTTTATTGAGATGGCCGTGTAGACATTTCCATGTTTATACTGATGGCGGTGTAGATATTTCCATGTTTATACAGATAGATATCGGTGTAGATATTTCCATGCTTATAAACAGAGTGGTGTAGATATTTCCATGTTTATACAGATAGCGGTGTAGATATTACCATGTTTATACAGATAGCGGTGTTGTTATTTCCTTGTTTACACAGATAGCAGTGGAGATATTTCCATATTTATACAGATTGCAGTGGAGATATTTCCATGTTTATACAGATGGCAGTGTTGATATTTCCAACTTTATACAGAAAGTGGTGTAGATAATTCCGTGTTTATACAGATAGTAGTGTAGATATTTCCATTTTTATACAGATAGCGGTGTAAGTATTTCCATGTTTATAAAGTTGGCTGTGTAGATATTTCCATGTTTATACAGATGGCGGTGTAGATATTTCCATGTTTATACAGATGGCAGTGTAGCTATTTCCATGTTTATGCAGATTGCGTTGTAGTTATTTCCATGTTTATAGAGATGGCGGTATAGATATTTCTATGTTATTGAGGTAGCGATTTAGATAATTCCGTGTTTACAGAGATGGCGGTGTAGGTGTTTCCATCTTTATAGAGATAGTGGTATAGATATTTCCATGTTTATTCAGATAGCGGAGTAGACATTTCCATGTTTATGCATATAGTGGTTTTGTATTTCCATATTTATACAGATAGTGGTGTAGATATTTCCAGATTTATAGAGTTCGTGGTGCAGATATTTCTATCTTTATACAGATGGCAGTGTAGATATTTCCATGTTCATACAGATAGCGGTGTTGATATTTCCAAGGTAATACAGATAGCGGTGTAGATATATCCATGTTTATACAGATAGCTGTCTAGATATTTCCATGTTTATACAGATTGCTGTGTAGGTATTTCCATGTTTAATGAGATAGCAGTGTACGTATGTCCATGTTTATACAGAGGGCTGTGTAGGTGTTTTCAAGTGTATAGAAATGGCAGTGATGATATTTCCATGTTTGTACAGATAGCGGTGTAGATATTTCCATGTTTATATAGATCGCCCTGTTGACATTTCCATGTTTACAGAGATAGCAGTGTAGATATTTCCATGTTTGCACAGATTGCGGTGTAGATATTTCCATCTTTACACAGATAGTGGTGTACATATTTCCATGTTTACACAGATTGCTGTGTTGTTATTTCCATGTTTATACAGATAGCGGTGTAGTTATTTCCATGTTTATAAAGATAGCGGTGTAGATATTTCCATGTTCATACAGATAGCGGTGGAGATATTTCCATGTTTATACAGATGGCAGTGTAGATATTTCCAAGTATATACAGATGGCAGTGTAGATATTTCCATGTTTATACAGATGGACGTGTAGATATTTCCATGTTTATAAAGATGACAGTGTAGATATTTCCATGTTTTCACAGATGGCGGTGTAGATATTTCCATGTTTATACAGATAGCGGTGTGGCTACTTCCATGTTTATACAGATAGCGGTGTAGATATTTCAATGGTTATAGAGATGTCTGTGTAGGTAATTACATGTTTATACAGATGGCAGTGTAGATATTTCCATGTTTATACAGATAGTGGTGTAGATATTTCCATGTTTATACAGATGACTGTGTAGGTATTTCCATGTGTGTACAGATGGCGGTGTCGATATTTCCATGTTTATTGAGATAGCATTGTAGATATTTCCATCTTTGCACAGACTGCGGTGTAGATATTTCCCTGTTTATACAGATAACGCTGCAGATAATTCCATGTTTATACAGCTAGTGGTGTAGATGTTTCCATGTTCATACAGACAGCGGTGGAGATATTTCTTTGTTTATACAGATAACGGTGTAGATATTTCCATGTTTATAGAGATAGTGGTGTAGATATTTCCATATTTATACAGATAGCGGTGTCGATATTTCCATGTTTTTACTGATAGCGGTGTAGATATTTTGATGTTTATTCACACGGCGGTGTAGATATTTCCATGTTTATACATGTCGTG
Organism: Pan paniscus; assembly: GCF_029289425.2. Taxonomy (NCBI): domain Eukaryota; kingdom Metazoa; phylum Chordata; class Mammalia; order Primates; family Hominidae; genus Pan; species Pan paniscus. Next base: position 1,829,891 of record NC_073255.2, on the reverse strand, counting down.
GTGTAGATATTTCCATGTTTATACCGATAGCGGTGTAGATATTTCCATGTTTATACTGATAGCGGTGTAGATATTTCCATGTTTATACATATAGCGGTGTAGATATTTCCATGTTTATACAGATCGTGGTGTAGACATTTCCATGTTTATACAGATAGCGGTGTTGGTATTTCCATTTTTATACAGATAGCGGTGTAGATATTTCCATGTTTACTGAGATAGCGGTGTAGATATTTCCATATTTGCACAGATTGCGCTGTAGATATTTCCATCTTTACACAGAGAACTGTGTACATATTTCCATGTTTACACAGATAGCTGTGTAGATATTTCCATGTTTACACAGATAGTGTTATAGATATTTCCATGTTTATACATATAGCGGTGTAGATATTTCCATGTATATAAAGATAGAGGTGTAGATATTTCCATCTTTATAGAGATAGTGGTGGAGATATTTCCATGTTTATACAGATAGCAATGTAGATATTTCCATGTTTCTACAGATAGCAGTGGAGACATTTCCATGTTTATACAGATAGCCGTGTAGACATTTCCATGTGTATAGAGATAGCGGTGTAGATATTTCCATGTTTATACAAATGGCAGTGTAGATATTTCCAAGTATATACAGATGGCAGTGTAGATATTTCCATGTTTATACAGACGGACGTTTAGATATTTCCATGTTTATAATGATGACAGTGTAGATATTTCCATGTTTTCACAGATGGCGGTGTAGATATTTCCATGTTTATACAGATAGCGGTGTGGGTAATACCATGTTTATACAGATAGCGGTGTAGATATTTCAATGGTTATAGAGATGTCTGTGTAGGTAATTCCATGTTTATACAGATGCCAGTGTAGATATTTCCATGTTTATACTGATAGCGGTGTCAATATTTCCATGTTTATACTGATAGCGGTGTAGGTATTTCCATGTTTATTCACATAGCGGTGTAGATATTTCCATGTTTGTACACGTCGTGGTGTAGATATTTCCATGTTTATACAGATAGGGGTGTAGATATTTCCATGTTTATACTGATAGCGGTGTGGCTACTGCCATGTTTATACAGATAGCGGTGTAGATATTTCAATGATTATAGAGATGTCTGTGTAGGTAATTCCATGTTTATACAGATGGCAGTGTAGATATTTCCATGTTTATACAGATAGAGGTGTAGATATTTCCATGTTTATACAGATGACTGTGTAGGTATTTCCATGTGTGTACAGATGGCGGTGTCGATATTTCCATGTTTATTGACATAGCATTGTAGATATTTCCATCTTTGCACAGACTCCGGTGTAGATATTTCCATGTTTATACTGATAACGCTGCAGAAAATTCCATGTTTATACAGCTAGCGGTGTAGATGTTTCCATGTTCATACAGACAGCGGTGGAGATATTTCTTTGTTTATACAGATAACGGTGTAGATATTTCCATGTTTATAGAGATAGTGGTGTAGATATTTCCATATTCATACAGATAGCGGTGTCGATATTTCCATGTTTTTACTGATAGCGGTGTAGATATTTCCATGTTTATACATGTCGTGATGTAGATATTTCCATGTTTATACAGATAGCGGTGTAGATATTTCCATGTTTATACTGATATCGGTGTAGATATTTCCATGTTTATACATATAGCGGTGTAGATATTTCCATGTTTATACAGATCGTGGTGTTCACATTTCCATGTTTATACAGATAGCGGTGTTGATATTTCCATGTTTACCGATAGCGGGGTAGATATTTCCATGTTGGCACAGATTGCGGTGTAGATATTTCCATTTTTACACAGAGACCTGTGTACATATTTCCATGTTTACACAGATATCTGTGTAGATATTTCCATGTTTACACAGATAGTGTTAGAGATATTTCCATGTTTATACAGATAGCGGTGTAGATATTTCCATGTTTATAAAGATAGCGGTGTAGATATTTCCATCTTTATAGAGATAGCGGTGGAGATATTTCCATGTTTATACAGATAGCGATGTAGATATTTCCATGTTTCTACAGATTGCGGTAGAGATATTTCCATGTTTATACAGATAGCCGTGTAGACATTTCCATGTTTATAGAGATAGCGGTGTAGATATTTCCATGTTTATACAGATGGTAGTGTAGATATTTCTAGGTATATACAGATGGCAGTGTAGATATTTCCATGTTTATACAGATGGACGTATAGATATTTCCAAGTTTATAAAGATGTCAGTGTAGATATTTCCATGTTTTCACAGATGGCGGTGTAGATATTTCCATGTTTATACAGATGGACGTGTAGATATTTCCATGTTTATAAAGATGACAGTGTAGATATTTTCATGTTTATACACGTCGTGGTGTAGATATTTCCATGTTTATACAGATAGCGGTGTAGATATTTCCATGTTTATACAGATAGCGGTGTGGCTACTTCCATGTTTATACAGATAGCAGTGTAGATATTTCAATGGTTATAGAGATGTCTGTGTAGATAATTCCATGTTTATACAGATGGCAGTGTTGGTATTTCCATGTTTATACAGATAGTGGTGTAGATATTTCCATGTTTATACAGATGACTGTGTAGGTATTTCCATGTGTGTACAGATGGTGGTGTTAATATTTCCATGTTTTTTGAGATAGCATTGTAGATATTTCCATCTTTGCACAGACTGTGGTGTAGATATTTCCATGTTTATACAGATAACGCTGCAGATAATTCCATGTTTATACAGCTAGCCGTGTAGATGTTTCCATGTTCATACAGACAACGGTGGAGATATTTCTTTGTTTATAAAGGTAACGGTGTAGATATTTCCATGTTTATAGAGATAGTGGTGTAGATATTTCCATATTTATACAGATAGCGGTGTCAATATTTCCATGTTTATACTGATAGCGGTGTACATATTTCCATGTTTATTCACATAGCGGTGTAGATATTTCCATGTTTATATACGTCGTTTTGTAGATATTTCCATGTTTATACAGATAGCGGTGTAGATATTTCCATGTTTATACTGATAGTGGTGTGGCTACTTCCATGTTTATACAGATAGCGGTGTTTATATTTCAATGATTATAGAGATGTCTGTGTAGGTAATTCCATGTTTATACAGATGGCAGTGTAGATATTTCCATGTTTATACAGATAATGGTGTAGATATTTCCATGTTTATACAGATGACTGTGTAGGTATTTCCATGTGTGTACAGATGGCGGTGTCGATATTTCCATGTTTATTGAGATAGCATTGTAGATATTTCCATCTTTGCACAGAGTGCGGTGTAGATATTTCCATGTTTATACAGATAACGCTGCCGATAATTCCATGTTTACAGCTAGCGGTGTAGATGTTTCCATGTTCATACAGATAGCGGTGGAGGTATTTCTTTGTTTATACAGATAACGGTGTAGATAGTTTCATGTTTATAGAGATAGTGGTGTAGATATTTCCATATTTATACAGATAGCCGTGTCGATATTTCCATGTTTTACTGATAGCGGTGTAGATACTTCCATGTTTATTCACATGGCGGTGTAGATATTTCCATGTTTATACATGTCGTGGTGTAGATATTTCCATGTTTATACAGATAGCATTGTAGATATTTCCATGTTTATACTGATAGCGGTGTAGATATTTCCATGATAATACATATAGCGGTGTAGATATTTCCATGTTTATACAGATCGTGGTGTAGACATTTCCATGTTTATACAGATAGCGGTGTTGATATTTCCATGTTTTTACAGATAGCGGTGTAGATATTTCCATGTTTACTGAGATAGCGGTGTAGATATTTCCTTATTTGCACAGATTGCGGTGTAGTCATTTCCATCTTTACACAGAGAACTGTGTACATATTTCCATGTTTACACAGATAGCTGTGTAGGTGTTTCCATGTTTACACAGATAATGTTATAGATATTTCCAAGTTTATACAGATAGCTGTGTAGATATTTCCATGTTTATAAAGATAGCGGTGTAGATATTTCCATCTTTATAGAGATAACGGTGGAGATATTTCCATGTTTATACAGATAGCGATGTAGATATTTCCATGTTTCTACAGATAGCGGTGGAGATATTTCCATGTTTATACAGATAGCCGTGTAGACATTTCCATGTTTATAGAGATAGCGCTGTAGATATTTCCATGTTTATACAGATGGCAGTGTAGATATTTCCAGGTATACAGATGGCAGTGTTGATATTTCCATGTTTATACAGATGGACGTGTAGATATTTCCATGTTTATAAAGATGACAGTGTAGATATTTCCATGTTTTCACAGATGGCGGTGTAGATATTTCCATGTTTATACAGATAGCGGTGTGGCTACTTCCATGTTTATACAGATAGCGGTGTAGATATTTCAATGGTTATAGAGATGTCTGTGTAGGTAATTACATGTTTATACAGATGGCAGTGTAGATATTTCCATGTTTATACAGATAGTGGTGTAGATATTTCCATGTTTATACAGATGACTGTGTAGGTATTTCCATGTGTGTACAGATGGCGGTGTCGATATTTCCATGTTTATTGAGATAGCATTGTAGATATTTCCATCTTTGCACAGACTGCGGTGTAGATATTTCCCTGTTTATACAGATAACGCTGCAGATAATTCCATGTTTATACAGCTAGTGGTGTAGATGTTTCCATGTTCATACTGACAGCGGTGGAGATATTTCTTTGTTTATACAGATAACGGTGTAGATATTTCCATGTTTATAGAGATAGTGGTGTAGATATTTCCATATTTATACAGATAGCGGTGTCGATATTTCCATGTTTTTACTGATAGCGGTGTAGATATTTTGATGTTTATTCACACGGCGGTGTAGATATTTCCATGTTTATACATGTCGTGGTGTAGATATTTCCATGTTTATACCGATAGCGGTGTAGATATTTCCATGTTTATACTGATAGCGGTGTAGATATTTCCATGTTTATACCGATAGCGGTGTAGATATTTCCATGTTTATACTGATAGCGGTGTAGATATTTCCATGTTTATACAGATCGTGGTGTAGACATTTCCATGTTTATACAGATAGCGGTGTTGGTATTTCCATTTTTATACAGATAGCGGTGTAGATATTTCCATGTTTACTGAGATAGCGGTGTAGATATTTCCATATTTGCACAGATTGCGCTGTAGATATTTCCATCTTTACACAGAGAACTGTGTACATATTTCCATGTTTACACAGATAGCTGTGTAGATATTTCCATGTTTACACAGATAGTGTTATAGATATTTCCATGTTTATACATATAGCGGTGTAGATATTTCCATGTATATAAAGATAGAGGTGTAGATATTTCCATCTTTATAGAGATAGTGGTGGAGATATTTCCATGTTTATACAGATAGCAATGTAGATATTTCCATGTTTCTACAGATAGCAGTGGAGACATTTCCATGTTTATACAGATAGCCGTGTAGACATTTCCATGTTTATAGAGATAGCGGTGTAGATATTTCCATGTTTATACAAATGGCAGTGTAGATATTTCCAAGTATATACAGATGGCAGTGTAGATATTTCCATGTTTATACAGACGGACGTTTAGATATTTCCATGTTTATAATGATGACAGTGTAGATATTTCCATGTTTTCACAGATGGCGGTGTAGATATTTCCATGTTTATACAGATAGCGGTGTGGGTAATACCATGTTTATACAGATAGCGGTGTAGATATTTCAATGGTTATAGAGATGTCTGTGTAGGTAATTCCATGTTTATACAGATGCCAGTGTAGATATTTCCATGTTTATACTGATAGCGGTGTCAATATTTCCATGTTTATACTGATAGCGGTGTAGGTATTTCCATGTTTATTCACATAGCGGTGTAGATATTTCCATGTTTATACACGTCGTGGTGTAGATATTTCCATGTTTATACAGATAGGGGTGTAGATATTTCCATGTTTATACTGATAGCGGTGTGGCTACTGCCATGTTTATACAGATAGCGGTGTAGATATTTCAATGATTATAGAGATGTCTGTGTAGGTAATTCCATGTTTATACAGATGGCAGTGTAGATATTTCCATGTTTATACAGATAGAGGTGTAGATATTTCCATGTTTATACAGATGACTGTGTAGGTATTTCCATGTGTGTACAGATGGCGGTGTCGATATTTCCATGTTTATTGACATAGCATTGTAGATATTTCCATCTTTGCACAGACTCCGGTGTAGATATTTCCATGTTTATACTGATAACGCTGCAGAAAATTCCATGTTTATACAGCTAGCGGTGTAGATGTTTCCATGTTCATACAGACAGCGGTGGAGATATTTCTTTGTTTATACAGATAACGGTGTAGATATTTCCATGTTTATAGAGATAGTGGTGTAGATATTTCCATATTCATACAGATAGCGGTGTCGATATTTCCATGTTTTTACTGATAGCGGTGTAGATATTTCCATGTTTATACATGTCGTGATGTAGATATTTCCATGTTTATACAGATAGCGGTGTAGATATTTCCATGTTTATACTGATATCGGTGTAGATATTTCCATGTTTATACATATAGCGGTGTAGATATTTCCATGTTTATACAGATCGTGGTGTTCACATTTCCATGTTTATACAGATAGCGTTGTTGATATTTCCATGTTTACAGATAGCGGGGTAGATATTTCCATGTTGGCACAGATTGCGGTGTAGATATTTCCATTTTTACACAGAGACCTGTGTACATATTTCCATGTTTACACAGATATCTGTGTAGATATTTCCATGTTTACACAGATAGTGTTAGAGATATTTCCATGTTTATACAGATAGCGGTGTAGATATTTCCATGTTTATAAAGATAGCGGTGTAGATATTTCCATCTTTATAGAGATAGCGGTGGAGATATTTCCATGTTTATACAGATAGCGATGTAGATATTTCCATGTTTCTACAGATTGCGGTAGAGATATTTCCATGTTTATACAGATAGCCGTGTAGACATTTCCATGTTTATAGAGATAGCGGTGTAGATATTTCCATGTTTATACAGATGGTAGTGTAGATATTTCTAGGTATATACAGATGGCAGTGTAGATATTTCCATGTTTATACAGATGGACGTATAGATATTTCCAAGTTTATAAAGATGTCAGTGTAGATATTTCCATGTTTTCACAGATGGCGGTGTAGATATTTCCATGTTTATACAGATGGACGTGTAGATATTTCCATGTTTATAAAGATGACAGTGTAGATATTTTCATGTTTATACACGTCGTGGTGTAGATATTTCCATGTTTATACAGATAGCGGTGTAGATATTTCCATGTTTATACAGATAGCGGTGTGGCTACTTCCATGTTTATACAGATAGCAGTGTAGATATTTCAATGGTTATAGAGATGTCTGTGTAGATAATTCCATGTTTATACAGATGGCAGTGTTGGTATTTCCATGTTTATACAGATAGTGGTGTAGATATTTCCATGTTTATACAGATGACTGTGTAGGTATTTCCATGTGTGTACAGATGGTGGTGTTAATATTTCCATGTTTTTTGAGATAGCATTGTAGATATTTCCATCTTTGCACAGACTGTGGTGTAGATATTTCCATGTTTATACAGATAACGCTGCAGATAATTCCATGTTTATACAGCTAGCCGTGTAGATGTTTCCATGTTCATACAGACAACGGTGGAGATATTTCTTTGTTTATAAAGGTAACGGTGTAGATATTTCCATGTTTATAGAGATAGTGGTGTAGATATTTCCATATTTATACAGATAGCGGTGTCAATATTTCCATGTTTATACTGATAGCGGTGTACATATTTCCATGTTTATTCACATAGCGGTGTAGATATTTCCATGTTTATACACGTCGTGTTGTAGATATTTCCATGTTTATACAGATAGCGGTGTAGATATTTCCATGTTTATACTGATAGTGGTGTGGCTACTTCCATGTTTATACAGATAGCGGTGTAGATATTTCAATGATTATAGAGATGTCTGTGTAGGTAATTCCATGTTTATACAGATGGCAGTGTAGATATTTCCATGTTTATACAGATAATGGTGTAGATATTTCCATGTTTATACAGATGACTGTGTAGGTATTTCCATGTGTGTACAGATGGCGGTGTCGATATTTCCATGTTTATTGAGATAGCATTGTAGATATTTCCATCTTTGCACAGAGTGCGGTGTACATATTTCCATGTTTATACAGATAACGCTGCAGATAATTCCATGTTTACAGCTAGCGGTGTAGATGTTTCCATGTTCATACAGATAGCGGTGGAGGTATTTCTTTGTTTATACAGATAACGGTGTAGATAGTTCCATGTTTATAGAGATAGTGGTGTAGATATTTCCATATTTATACAGATAGCCGTGTCGATATTTCCATGTTTTACTGATAGCGGTGTAGATACTTCCATGTTTATTCACATGGCGGTGTAGATATTTCCATGTTTATACATGTCGTGGTGTAGATATTTCCATGTTTATACAGATAGCATTGTAGATATTTCCATGTTTATACTGAAAGCGGTGTAGATATTTCCATGTTAATACATATAGCGGTGTAGATATTTCCATGTTTATACAGATCGTGGTGTAGACATTTCCATGTTTATACAGATAGCGGTGTTGATATTTCCATGTTTTTACAGATAGCGGTGTAGATATTTCCATGTTTACTGAGATAGCGGTGTAGATATTTCCTTATTTGCACAGATTGCGGTGTAGTCATTTCCATCTTTACACAGAGAACTGTGTACATATTTCCATGTTTACACAGATAGCTGTGTAGGTGTTTCCATGTTTACACAGATAATGTTATAGATATTTCCAAGTTTATACAGATAGCTGTGTAGATATTTCCATGTTTATAAAGATAGTGGTGTAGATATTTCGATCTTTATAGAGATAACGGTGGAGATATTTCCATGTTTATACAGATAGCGATGTAGATATTTCCATGTTTCTACAGATAGCGGTGGAGATATTTCCATGTTTATACAGATAGCCGTGTAGACATTTCCATGTTTATAGAGATAGCGCTGTAGATATTTCCATGTTTATACAGATGGCAGTGTAGATATTTCCAGGTATACAGATGGCAGTGTTGATATTTCCATGTTTATACAGATGGACGTGTAGATATTTCCATGTTTATAAAGATGACAGTGTAGATATTTTCATGTTTTCACAGATGGCGGTGTAGATATTTCCATGTTTATACAGATAGCGGTGTGGCTACTTCCATGTTTATACAGTTAGCGGTGTAGATATTTCAATGGTTATAGAGATGTCTGTGTAGATAATTCCATGTTTATACAGATGGCAGTGTAGGTATTTCAATGTTTATACAGATAGTGGTGTAGATATTTCCATGTTTATACAGATGACTGTGTAGGTATTTCCATGTGTGTACAGATGGCGGTGTCGATATTTCCATATTTATTGAGATAGCATTGTAGATATTTCCATCTTTGCACAGACTGCAGTGTAGATATTTCCATGTTTATACAGTTAACGCTGCAGATAATTCCATGTTTATACAGCTAGCGGTGTAGATGTTTCCATGTTCATACAGACAGCGGTGGAGATATTTCTTTGTTTATACAGATAACGGTGTAGATATTTCCATGTTTATAGAGATAGTGGTGAAGATATTTCCATATTTATACAGATAGCGATGTCAATATTTCCATGTTTCTACTGATAGCGGTGTAGATATTTCCATGTTTATTCACATAGAGGTGTAGATATTTCCATGTTTATACACGACGTGGTGTAGATATTTCCATGTTTATACAGATAGCGGTGTAGTTATTTCCATGTTTATACTGATAGCGGTGTGGCTACTTCCATGTTTATACAGATATTGGTGTAGATATTTCAATGATTATAGAGATGTCTGTGTAGGTAATTCCACGTTTATACAGATGGCAGTGTAGATATTTCCATGTTTATACAGATACTGGTGTAGATATTTCCTTGTTTATACAGATGACTGTGTAGGTATTTCCATGTGCGTACAGATGGCGGTGTCGATATTTCCATGTTTATTGAGATAGCATTGTAGATATTTCCATCTTTGCACAGACTGCGGTGCAGATATTTCCATGTTTATACAGATAGCCGTGTAGACATTTCCATGTTTATAGAGATAGCGGTGTAGATATTTCCATGTTTATACAGATGGCAGTGTAGATATTTCTAGGTATATACAGATGGCAGTGTAGATATTTCCATGTTTATACAGATGGACGTGTAGATATTTCCATGTTTATAAATATGACAGTGTAGATATTTCCATGTTTTCACAGATGGCGGTGTAGATATTTCCATGTTTATACAGATAGCGGTGTGGCTACTTCCATGTTTATACAGATAGCGGTGTAGATATTTCAATGGTTATAGAGATGTCTGTGTAGATTATTCCATGTTTATACAGATGGCAGTGTAGGTATTTCCATGTTTATACAGATAGTGGTGTAGATATTTCCATGTTTATACAGATGACTGTGTAGGTATTTCCATGTGAGTACAGATGGCGGTGTCAATATTTCCATGTGTATTGAGATAGCATTGTAGATATTTCCATCTTTGCACAGACTGTGGTGTAGATATTTCCATGTTTATACAGATAACTCTGCAGATAATTCCATGTTTATACAGCTAGCGGTGTAGATGTTTCCATGTTCATACAGACAGTGGTGGAGATATTTCTTTGTTTATACAGATAACGGTGTAGATATTTCCATGTTTATAGAGATAGTGGTGTAGATATTTCCATATTTATACAGATAGCGGTGTCAATATTTCCATGTTTATACTGATAGCGGTGTAGATATTTCCATGTTTATTCACATAGCGGTGTAGATATTTCCATGTTTATACAGATTGCAGTGTAGATATTTCTAGTTATATACAGATGGCAGTGTAGATATTTCCATGTTTATACAGATGGACGTGTAGATATTTCCATGTTTATAAAGATGACAGTGTATATATTTCCATGTTTATACATGTCGTGGTGTAGATATTTCCATGTTTATACAGATAGCGGTGTAGATATTTCCATGTTTATACAGATAGCGGTGTGGCTACTTCCATGTTTATACAGATAGCAGTGTAGATATTTCAAAGGTTATAGAGATTTCTGTGTAGATAATTCCATGTTTATACAGATGGCAGTGCTGGTATTTCCATGTTTATACAGATAGTGGTGTAGATATTTCCATGTTTATACAGATGACTGTGTAGGTGTTTCCATGTGTGTACAGATGGCGGTGTTAATATTTCCATGTTTTTTGAGATAGCATTTTATATATTTCCATCTTTGCACAGACTGTGGTGTAGATATTTCCATGTTTATACAGATAATGCTGCAGATAATTCCATGTTTATACAGCTAGCCGTGTAGATGTTTCCATGTTCATACAGACAGCGGTGGAGATATTTCTTTGTTTATACAGATAACGGTGTAGATATTTCCATGTTTATAGAGATAGTGGTGTAGATATTTCCATATTTATACAGATAGCGGTGTCAATATTTCCATGTTTATACTGATAGCGTTGTAGATATTTCCATGTTTATTCACATAGCAGTGTAGATATTTCCATGTTTATACACGTCGTGGTGTAGATATTTCCATGTTTATACAGATAGGGGTGTAGATATTTCCATGTTTATACTGATAGCGTTGTGGCTACTGCCATGTTTATACAGATAGCGGTGTAGATATTTCAATGATTATAGAGATGTCTGTGTAGGTAATTCCATGTTTATATAGATGGCAGTGTAGATATCTCCATGTTTATACAGATAGTGGTGTAGATATTTCCATGTTTATACAGATGACTGTGTAGGTATTTCCATGTGTGTACAGATGGCGGTGTCGATATTTCCATGTTTATTGAGATAGCATTGTAGATATTTCCATCTTTGCACAGACTGCGGTGTAGATATTTCCATGTTTATACAGATAACGCTGCAGATAATTCCAGGTTTATACAGCTAGCGGTGTAGATGTTTCCATGTTCATACAGACAGCGGTGGAGATATTTCTTTGTTTATACAGATAACGGTGTAGATATTTCCATGTTTATAGAGATAGTGGGGTAGATATTCCCATATTTATACAGATAGCGGTGTCGATATTTCCATGTTTTTACTGATAGCGGTGTAGATATTTCCAGGTTTATTCACATGGCGGTGTAGATATTTCCATGTTTATACATGTCGTGGTGTAGATATTTCCATGTTTATACAGATAGCGGTGTAGATATTTCCATGTTTATACTGATAGCGGTGTAGATATTTCCATGTTTATATATATAGCCGTGTAGATATTTCCATGTTTATACAGATCGTGGTGTTCACATTTCCATGTTTATACAGATAGCGGTGTTGATATTTCCATGTTTATACAGATAGCGGAGTAGATATTTCCAGGTTTACTGAGATAGCAGTGTAGATATTTCCATATTTGCACAGATTGCGGTGTAGATATTTCCATCTTTACACAGAGACCTGTGTACAAATTTCCATGTTTACACAGATAGCTGTGTAGATATTTCCATGTTTACACGGATAGTGTTATAGATATTTCCATGTTTATACAGATAGCGGTGTAGATATTTCCATGTTTATAAAGACAGCCGTATAGATATTTCCATCTTTACAGAGATAGCGGTGGAGATATTTCCATGTTTATACAGATAGCGATGTAGATATTTCCATGTTTATACAGATAGCGGTGGAGATATTTCCATGTTTATACAGATAGCCGTGTAGACATTTCCATGTTTATAGAGATAGCGGTGTAGATATTTCCATGTTTATACAGATGGCAGTGTAGATATTTCTAGGTATATACAGATGGCAGTGTAGATATTTCCATGTTTATACAGATGGACGTGTAGATATTTCCATGTTTATAAAGATGACAGTGTAGATATTTCCATGTTTTCACAGATGGCGGTGTAGATATTTCCATGTTTATACAGATAGCGGTGTGGCTACTTCCATGTTTATACAGATAGCGGTGTAGATATTTCAATGGTTATAGAGATGTCTGTGTAGATTATTCCATGTTTATACAGATTGCAGTGTAGGTATTTCCATGTTTATACAGATAGTGGTGTAGATATTTCCATGTTTATACAGATGACTGTGTACGTATTTCCATGTGAGTACAGATGGCGGTGTCAATATTTCCATGTGTATTGAGATAGCATTGTAGATATTTCCATCTTTGCACAGACTGTGGTGTAGATATTTCCATGTTTATACAGATAACGCTGCAGATAATTCCATGTTTATACAGCTAGTGGTGTAGATGTTTCCATGTTCACACAGACAGCGGTGGAGATATTTCTTTGTTTATACAGATAACGGTGTAGATATTTCCATGTTTATAGAGATAGTGGTGTAGATATTTCCATATTTATACAGATAGCGGTGTCAATATTTCCATGTTTATACTGATAGCGGTGTAGATATTTCCATGTTTATTCACATAGCGGTGTAGATATTTCCATGTATATACAGATTGCAGTGTAGATATTTCTAGGTATATACAGATGGCAGTGTAGATATTTCCATGTTTATACAGATGGACGTGTAGATATTTCCATGTTTATAAAGATGACAGTGTAGATATTTCCATGTTTATACACGTCGTGGTGCAGATATTTCCATGTTTATACAGATAGCGGTGTAGATATTTCCATGTTTATACAGATAGCGGTGTGGCTACTTCCATGTTTATACAGATAGCAGTGTAGATATTTCAATGGTTATAGAGATTTCTGTGTAGATAATTCCATGTTTATACAGATGGCAGTGTTGTTATTTCCATGTTTATACAGATAGTGGTGTAGATATTTCCATGTTTATACAGATGACTGTGTAGGTATTTCCATGTGTGTACAGATGGCGGTGTTAATATTTCCATGTTTTTTGAGATAGCATTGTATATATTTCCATCTTTGCACAGACTGTGGTGTAGATATTTCCATGTTTATACAGATAATGCTGCAGATAATTCCATGTTTATACAGCTAGCCGTGTAGATGTTTCCATGCTCATACAGACAACGGTGGAGATATTTCTTTGTTTATAAAGATAACGGTGTAGATATTTCCATGTTTATAGAGATAGTGGTGTAGATATTTCCATATTTATACAGATAGCGGTGTCAATATTTCCATGTTTATACTGATAGCGGTGTACATATTTCCATGTTTATTCACATAGCGGTGTAGATATTTCCATGTTTATACACGTCGTGGTGTAGATATTTCCATGTTTATACAGATAGCGGTGTAGATATTTCCATGTTTTTACTGACAGTGGTGTGGCTACTTCCATGTTTATACAGATAGCGGTGTAGATATTTCAATGATTATAGAGATGTCAGTGTAGGTAATTCCATGTTTATACAGATGGCAGTGTAGATATTTCCATGTTTATACAGATAGTGGTGTAGATATTTCCATGTTTATAGAGACGACTGTGTAGTTATTTCCATGTGTATACAGATGGCGGTGTCGATATTTCCATGTTTAATGAGATAGCATTGTAGATATTTCCATCTTTGCACAGACTGCGGTGTAGATATTTCCATGTTTATACAGATAACGCTGCAGATAATTCCATGTTTATACAGCTAGCGGTGTAGATGTTTCCATGTTCATACAGACAGCGGTGGAGATATTTCTTTGTTTATACAGATAACGGTGTAGATATTTCCATGTTTATAGAGATAGTGGTGTAGATATTTCCATATTTATACAGATAGCGGTGTCGATATTTCCATGTTTTTACTGATAGCGGTGTAGATATTTCCATGTTTATTCACATGGCGGTGTAGATATTTCCATGTTTATACATGTCGTGGTGTAGATATTTCCATGTTTATACACGTAGCGGTGTAGATATTTCCATGTTTATACTGATAGCGGTGTAGATATTTCCATGTTTATATATATAGCGGTGTAGATATTTCCATGTTTATACAGATCGTGGTGTTCACATTTCCATGTTTATACAGATAGCGGTGTTGATATTTCCATGTTTATACAGATAGCGGAGTAGATATTTCCATGTTTACTGAGATAGCAGTGTAGATATTTCCATATTTGCACAGATTGCGGTGTAGATATTTCCATCTTTACACAGAGACCTGTGTACATATTTCCATGTTTACACAGATAGCTGTGTAGATATTTCCATGTTTACACGGATAGT
Source organism: Pan paniscus (assembly GCF_029289425.2). Lineage (NCBI taxonomy): Eukaryota > Metazoa > Chordata > Mammalia > Primates > Hominidae > Pan > Pan paniscus. The sequence goes on along the minus strand of NC_073255.2, from coordinate 1,814,610 downwards.
GTTATAGATATTACCATGTTTATACAGATAGCGGTGTAGATATTTCCATGTTTATAAAGACAGCCGTATAGATATTTCCATCTTTATAGAGATAGCGGTGGAGATATTTCCATGTTTATAGAGATAGCGATGTAGATATTTCCATGTTTCTACAGATAGCGGTGGAGATATTTCCATGTTTATACAGATAGCCATGTAGACATTTCCATATTTATAGAGATAGCGGTGTAGATATTTCCAAGTTTATACAGATGGCAGTGTAGATATTTCTAAGTATATACAGATGGCAGTGTAGATATTTCCATGTTTATACAGATGGACGTGCAGATATTTCCATGTTTATAAAGATGACAGTGTAGATATTTCCATGTTTTCACAGTTGGCTTTGTAGATATTTCCATGTTTATACAGATAGCGGTGTGGCTACTTCCATGTTTATACAGATAGCGGTGTAGATATTTCAATGGTTATAGAGATGTCTGTGTAGATAATTCCATGTTTATACAGATGGCAGTGTAGGTATTTCAATGTTTATACAGATAGTGGTGTAGATATTTCCATGTTTATACAGATGACTGTGTAGGTATTTCCATGTGTGTACAGATGGCGGTGTTAATATTTCCATGTTTTTTGAGATAGCATTGTATATATTTCCATCTTTGCACAGACTGTGGTGTAGATATTTCCATGTTTTTACAGATAATGCTGCAGATAATTCCATGTTTATACAGCTAGCCGTGTAGATGTTTCCATGTTCATACAGACAACGGTGGAGATATTTCTTTGTTTATAAAGATAACGGTGTAGATATTTCCATGTTTATAGAGATAGTGGTGTAGATATTTCCATATTTATACAGATAGCGGTGTCAATATTTCCATGTTTATACTGACAGCGGTGTACATATTTCCATGTTTATTCACATAGCGGTGTAGATATTTCCATGTTTATACACGTCGTGGTGTAGATATTTCCATGTTTATACAGATAGCGGTGTAGATATTTCCATGTTTATACTGACAGTGGTGTGGCTACTTCCATGTTTATACAGATAGCGGTGTAGATATTTCAATGATTATAG